>NC_064284.1:22437022-22666251 GCF_019186545.1 Solanum stenotomum
TTTGATTAATGATTTGACTTAGGTAAGTTCTAGTTATGTTTCTAGGGTTAAACTAATTAAAATCTCATGATTTAGGGTCTAAACGACGTATCTTAGGGGTTAAACGAAATAGGAAAAGACCAAAGGACCCCTGAATTAACTGCTGTCGGAGTGACCTACGGAATGGACCTACGGGCCGTAGGTCAATCTACGGTCCGTAGATTGCGTCCGTAAGTCAAACTTGCTCGACAGACCTTCACTAAAACGAGCATAACTTTTTACTCGAAGGTCGGAATTTAGCAAACTCAGTGGCGTTGGAAAGATAATTCAATTATCTATCTAACCATAGGTCATGCGACACATAATTCATTTTTTGCTAAAAGTTATGACCATCTGAAGTTGACCCATCAGAATTTTCAGCTAACTGGCTGCTAACCTTCGATCTACGGTCAGACCTACGGACCGTGGATCGAATGACGGTCCGTGCTGGTCAACCGTAGTTCGTGTCAGAGGCTGGGTAAGGAGGTCTTGATCCACGGACACAGACCACGGACCGTGGTCTGATCTACGGACCGTGGGTCTGTCCGTGGGTCGAGACTTAGCCAATTTTTTTCTGAGCTGGCTGGGGAGGGGTTGCAGTGGCGAACCACGGACCACCAGAACGGGCCGTGGTCTGACCTACGGTCCGTGGATGGTGACCGTAAGTTGCACCTGCAACTTCTCAAAATCTGCATTTTTGGTCCGTTTCGGATACGGGGTGTTACAACATGGACACATATATACCTTTAAAATATACTATTAAATAGTGCATGAGGTAAAAGATCCTCCATAAAGTTTGGTATCGTAACAACAATTTCGGTCAAAGTTGAAGTATTTTCCAGACCCTTTTTCCTTAAAAAAAAAAAAGTAAGAAATCTACTTACTCCCTCCATTCCATATTAATTTAATATTTGAGGTGTTTCACACCCTTTAAGAAAAGTAGATTAAGACATAAATTGAATATAGTTTTTCATTTTTACCCTTATTAATTATTGTCAAATTTATGATTAAAAAAACTAAATATTAATTAATCACTAATTTCAATACTAACTAATGAAGGGTAAAATTAGAAGAACACTCTAAAAGTAGTTTTGAAAACTAAACAATTAAGTTAATTTAAAAAGTGAAAAATGCCTCAAAAATTAAATTAATATAAAATAAAGAGAGTTATTTTCAAAAAAATATCTTTCTTGAAAAATATTTTACATCATACCGAGCACACCCGTAATTCGTCAATTAGCAGAAGAAGGTGAATGAAGATTTGCGGCACTGGTGCACGAGGGGGAAAATAAAAGCAGGAAACTGACTCATAATTCATAAAGTTATGATCAAACTCAAATTTCAAACGTTGAATATCGAAAATTGGTGCTTCTGCTTTTTCTTTTTTGATACGTACCCTTTTGAATTCTATATACCTCCCCCAATTAGTCGTTATCATCAATTAAATTGTTGTCTCTCCTTGTCTCTTTACTTTTCTATTATTGCAATTATATTACTATACTTTTCTTTTTATGACTTTTCAACAAATCATGCCTTTCCAAGTTAAATCAAAAGTGGAAAATCAGAAGAAAAATTGTTACCTATGCACATGTACATATTGATGTTTTCCGAAATTGAAGGAAGAAAACATAGATGATAGCTTTTTATTACTTGAGTTTGATGCACTTAAGTCTAGACTCTGTCGAAAATAACCTTTCTATCTCCATGGATCATGAGGTAATAGTAAGGTTTACTTACACTCTACTCTTTCAAACCCCACCTAATGATATTTTATAGAGTATGTTGTTGTAAAACTGGGTCATTGGCAAGTTGTTTTATCTTAGAAATGCAAATGATCAACCTCTCACCTCTCGATAATGCAAACTTTTGTTGAGAATATAATTAAATAATAAAAGTGTGCTCTTTCTAATAGCTTAAATTTTTAGATGAGATGGTTACATATTTCAACAGACTATGACAATATATATACACTACTGGAAAATCGCAATTCCCTGACAACAATTGTAATCGAACGTAGGGGGGAAATAAGGATTCCCGACACCCTCCCGACTGAATCTGGGGCAAATGGATGGTCGGAAAAAAGTGTCCGACTACTGCAGGGGCTATATTATATAGTAATAGTCGGAAACTAATTTAATAAGATAAATATTTATAAATGCAAATATCTTGACTACTATATATGGTCGACATATTTAAATTCTTAGTAATTATTTTATTTATCACTATTTCAACTACTATGGTCGTCATTAATTTTCGATTAAAAATTTCTAATAAAATAGAAAATATTTTTATTTCTTAATCTTTTCTGAATTGAACTAGGATAAATATTTTCTAATTAAAAGATTATCTTTAGGAAAAGAATATGTTGTAAAAGAAAAGAAATAATATGTTTATTCGGAAAAGGAATTTTTGGACTAAACTATTAACTAAGAACATTTTTGTTCATTTCACATAGTTTAAAGATATTATTTTTACCCTTTTCCGATAAATATACATAAACTTGCGATACTTTCAAAAAATTATCTAACGTAACTATTCTTAAAATTTTATAGCAAATCTCTCCTTTAATCTCGCCCTCTATCTCTATCCCTCTCTACAATTCATTAATTAATTATGTGAATCATTCTTCTTCTCCCTCTATGTTTTTCATATTAATACAAGAATTATTGAAGTTTAATTTTACCTGAATATTTTTATCTACACTCGTGGGTCTTGGTTTTCAAATTTTTTTGAGTGACTTCTGATTGTTGATTTATTTTTTATTGAATTAACGGCGTGTAGACAGTAAAATTCGCATCGAGAAAACAATAACTAAGAAACGGAAAATTATGCAAAAATCATTTTATTGATTTAAAGTGAGTGTTACAATTTCTATGATTCCTCTAAATTCATCTTTTCAAATATAAATTCAAGGGCTCTTGAGCTTGATCTTGAATTTGACTTCAACTTGAACTTAATCTTGATCTTGATCTTGAACTTGAACTTTATCTAGATCTTGATCTTGAACTTGAACTTTATCTTGATCTTGATCTTAAACTTAAACTTTATCTTGATCTTGACTTCTAGTTGATTTTAAGGGCTTCGAGCTTGATCTTGAATCTGGTGGTCTTGAACTTTATCTTGATCTTGACTTCTAGTTGAATCCAAGGGATTCGAGCTTGATCTTAAATTCGGTGGTCTTGATTTTGATCGTTCTTGAACTTGAACTTTATCTTGATATTGACTTCTAGTTGAATCCAAGGGCTTCGAGTGTCACGACCCAAGAGTACACCCTAGGTGTAACATGGCGTACTTGACCCCGAAGGGGTCTCATACAAGCCCTTAGCATATCATAACATAAGATAATAGAAAAGTACAGAAATTTAAAAACTTTTATCCATACAATCGAAGTCTTTATAAAAATGCAAGCGGAAGTCTTTACTACACTTTTGTCTCAAACCATCTAATACAACTTTAGAATAAAACTCTTGGGACATAGCCCATACAGTAGTCTCAACATAAAATAAAAGACATAAAGGAAATGGTGGGTTTTGTCCTCGAAGCTATGAGGACTCACCAAAATCTTCATACTCCTTTGCTCCTTAGAAACCTAGCTTCAAGATAGGAACTCAACCTCCAAACCCTACATTTGATGAGAATGTAGGCAAATTATGCGTTAGTACAAAATGTACTAAATATGTTAGCTAGCATAACCATGAGAGCATAAAATAAGGGTTAGTCAACATAAGACATAATCCAATACTTCATGAAAAACATCAATTATAAGCATATGAGACAATATCATAATCACAAGTCTCCAAAATAAGCATCATATAAGCCTTACTGATGAGTCCACAAATTAGACTCATTTAGGGGTTTATTTTAATAGAAATAGTGTCCTTGAATGCTTATTTTATCTCAATACTTAATTAACATGCTGAAGTTTCAGGTATTTAAAGTTTTAGTGGAAGCATGGACACTTAGGCACAAAACGGAGCAAATAGGGCTGAAAAGACCAAGAAATTGAATCCTGCGGATTGCCGAGTTCCACTTGGCGAGTCGCTGAAACGACATGAAGCGCCCTTCGTTCCAGTACGCGAAACCTTGAAGGAAGTGGATCAAAAGGCAAGGAAAGGAGCAGTCGGCGAGTCGCCGATCAGTTCCGCGAAGCAGTACTGTATCGCCCAATGATCCAGAATACGAGGATGCTAAAGGCAAGACACTGAAGGCGATGAGCTGACCAAAAAGCGAATCGCCAAGTTCATCGGCGATCTCGACTAATGTCGCCGAACAATCCTTTGCAGCACAATCTGTGAAAACTATAAATACTAGTTAGAATTGTAGTTTTAGGTGTGGAACAATTATTATTATTAGTTTCACTTTAGAACATACTTTAGCTGATATCTTTTCTCTTAAGTTTGGAGAGAGTTTTGTGGAGACTTGAAGAAAAGAGTTCTTCTTCTCCAAGTTGGAAGTAGGTGTTCTCTATTTATTTTCCTTTGCTTAATTTAAGGTTTAATTTCTTATACTCAGTTGATTTCATTATCATGTTAGGTATAATTTCTTATTTCTTGATGTGTGGCTAAAACCCCCCATTCTTGGGGTGTGATTTAGCAAATATGGGTTGATATTCTTGTTGGGTCTTGCTTGTTGATAGGTTAAATATATTTTAATGGTGATTTCACCTAGTGGTTGTGGTTTAATCTAAAGGGTTTTTAGTTGTAAATACAAAGCCACCCATGTGTTTTCGGCTTGCCCGAGAGGGAGGTCGCGAAACCAAAACCAATAGACTGATGGCCTAAAGAGTGAGTCGACATGAGGTTCAGCCCGAGATGGTGAGCCCTAGTCCCATATCCTAACACTCAGCTCGAGCGAGTGAGTGGGGTAAGGCGTATGCTGGTCTTCATGCGGCAAATGGGTGTCAATAGGAATGCATTTGAAACGGGGTAAGTTGCCCGAGAGGGAACTTATTTCCATTTAAAGCTTAGCCTAGTCACTATTATTTTGCAAATTTCTATCGAAAGCTTGTACCCAAGAATTTATCTCAACTTATATTGCGGTCACATCCCAAGAACATTTCCTTATACTTGATTTTCTTGTTTATTTTGATGTTTTAGTACTTGTTACAAAACCCCCTTTGATATTTGACACTTTTGTGTCGCCCCTTTTAATTTACAATGTCTTTTATCGCAAATGTCTTTAGCTACGACTAGTTAAAATGTAAATTTTATTTTTCTATCAATTCTCAAAACGGCTCCTTTGGGACACGATCCCAACCCTTGGTTGGGTTACTATATTATCGACGATCGTAGACACTCATACCGTAGGATAGTGTCGTTGGTCACGATAAGCATCACTTACCCAACTCTTAGTCATTCATATCATGAAAGGAATATTCTCAAGTAACCTGAAAGCTTACTTGTGCAATGCATGAATAGCATCCCATAATACCATCCAAGCTAAGTACCTCTTTTTGGTCATCTTAATCATAGACTATGTGCATGGTTAAGTCTTAGGCTTTCATATCATAAGAGTACTATACCCCTATGTAACCGCAAAGCACACTTGTGCAATGCATGAAGGGCATCCCATAATACCATTCACACTAAGCATAGCCTTAAAGTCACCGTGTGCATACCTACCATTCACTTAGTCTTATTCTTTAGCTTACTTCATAGAGACAAGGGAATTATCACCTTAAGTCAATCATATCTTGCAAGGAAACTATAGCAACAACCTAAGCTAAGTCTACACTATATGAGAGAACACTTCATAAGCAGCTTCAAGTCATACTTGTGCAATGTATGAATAGCACCCCATACTACCATTCACACTAAGTACCACCTTAGGCTATCATACTCAAATGATTACTATTTATCATTCTAGACTACCAAAGAATAACACACTATTAGGCTAGACCAAGCTAGTCATCTTGCTAACATAACTATATTATGCTAAACTAACTACCTTGGAACGCATACTATCATGCAAGTCCAAGTTATTCTAGGAAGGGTACAAGTGTTCCATCCTAGCTACCATGAAATAGTCTTAAACCAACTAAGTCATGCTACATTTACAAGCATACTATGATGTTAATGTAAGCTACCCTTAGGAGAGTATAATTCCTCAATTCTAAGCTACCCTTAGGAGAGTATGATTCCTCAATCCCAAGCTACCATGAAATAGTCTTGGCCAAACCAAGTCATGCTATCATGAAGACATCCTAAAAATGCTAGTTCAAGATACCCTTATGATAGTATAGATTCTCAATCCTAGGCTACCATGACTATCCCTAACTCAAGCTACCATAACATGCATCTTACAATGCTAGGTCAAGCTACCCTTAGGAGAGTATGGATCCTCAACCCTAAACTACCAATCTTGGTCTTATCATACCAAGTCAAACTATACATGAAGGGAATATATGCCACAACTTCAAGCTATTCTAGTCTAACATGTTTTGATTAATTTTAGGTGATTAGCTTTCCAACCTAGAGTGATTATATATGAGATATCCTTGCACCTCCTAGCATGTCTATGCCTAAGTATGTAAGTGATAATATGCTTTCAAGAATACATAACAAGATCACATCATATTAGCTTTACTCTCAAAGCCTTACTTCATTCTATCCACATTCATATCTAGATCACAATACATTCAATCACATTCTTCATCCTTATGTGATTCTAGTTATGATTCATTATGTAAGTTCAACCTCAAGCCCTACTAATCAAGACCCACCATATTCACATCATTCTAATTCAATTCATGTATATATGTTTCTAGTCTTAAACAACTACTACTCAAAGCATTAGTTCTAGAAAATCACCTATGAACCTTAAATTTTACCTTTCATGGCAATAACCCACATAATTCAACTTCATCAATTAGACTAGGATAACCATGAAAATCACATAAATTCACCATAATATCAAAATTCATTGCTAAATCAAAACATAATTAGGTATTATCTACTCATTTGAAATCATACCCATCACTACCCACAACCTAGGAAGAAACCCTAGCTTAGATTGGGTTTTTCTTCACAATTAGGGGAAATCTAAGGGAAAATATGGGTGGAAGAACCCATAGATGAATAATCTAACATACCTTGATTCAAAGCCTTTACACAAGCTTGCAACAATGGAGTCTTTGTTCTTGACCCAAGCTCTATCTTCTTCTTCAAGTCTTGAGTTTTCTAGAGAGAAAATCTTTGAGATGAAGAACGTTGGGATCTTTTGGGATTTTGGAATTAATGACTTAGTTGGGGTGGTTAATGACTTAAAATACTTTATATATGTGTATAAAATCCATATAAAATGTCCCCTACTTAAAACCAACAAAAAATGAATTTCCTATTTTGACCCTCATTAGGCAACCATGATGCCAGGCACCACGACAGGGCTCATGAGCCATGGTCAAGACTACGAGCCGTGGTCCTTCCCGTGGTTCCTTGGGCATTGGCTTGTATAGTGTGTTTTGGCCTCCCTCATCCTTAGGCATCTTCACGAGCCTTCCCACGAACGGTGGTCAAGACCACTGGTCGTGAAGTGGCTCGTGAAGGTGTGCCACTTTGAGGCAGCCCTTAGGGAGCTACTGCCTAGTCTTCAGAACCACACCACAAGCCGTGGTGGTGGTCGTGGACTTGAGGCAGTGTGCTCCAAGCTTGGGGCAGCCTTGGCCTTTGGCTTGGGCCTTGCCCCTTTGCCTTGGCACTTGCCTTTTAGCCTCAACTCTTGTAGCCCTCAACTAAACCCTAGATAGTCTACTAAGCTACGGGATATCATTTTGTGATTCTAACCTTTGTTTCAAACCTTGAAACCTTTACGTAAAGCTCTGTTGACACCCAATTTTGATCGACCTATAACCCCTTTTAAATGTTATTCGATTAAATACGTATTTTTAAAATATATTTCAAGTTTAAAATTTTAATTAATTTTGTTTAAAAATTATATATTTTAGTATGCTTTATTTTTAAAAAATTATTATAAATATCATTAAATTATTTTATTATTATATTTATCGATAGTTAAACTCGAAATAATTGCTTTATTTAAATGTTTTAAAACTTAAATGTGCATAATTTATATGAAAATATTATAATATATGTAGTATTTTATAAATTGAATAACATCTCCTTAAATTTCACTTAAATCTTTTAAATTATAGCCTAAACTATCCAATTTTATTTCAATTCTAGCTCATTCAATTTCAATTTCATTTCAACAGTAAATCACCTTTTCATTTTAATTCTAGCCAATTTATTGCAATTTTAGCCATTCCATATCAAATCCAATCTGATTTGTAAATTTCGTCTCTTAATCCTAACTGTCCATCCTTTAAATTAAATCCTAGCCGCTCATTTAAATGGATCCAATGGTCCAGATTTATCAAGCCCTCCATTCCTATTTTAACTAAAAGACCCCTAAACCTAATCTCATTCATCGTCTTCCTCTCTCTCAAGAAGACCACCGCCTCCCCCTCTCTATTCTCCTCCACCGAACCAACGCCAGCTCCGGTGCCTTCTCTCTTTTCCTCTCCTCTCCTCCCTTCTTCTTCTTCGTCTTCTTCTCTATTTCACAACTCCGAACCAGCGAGCAGCAGCTCCAGCCGGCGAGGACAGCCACCAACAGCTCCGTGACAGCAACAAGCAATAGCAACCAGCGACACCGGCAAAAACTAGCAACTCTAGCAGCTCCGTGACAGTAACAATAGCAACATGTCAGCGAGAAAATAGCAGCAACAGTTGCTCCGTCCAGCAGCAACGGACAACAACGGAGACAACAAGTTTCGACCAAGGATTCCGGTCAAGATTTGGGTCAACTTGATAGTTAAAATTCTGGCTTGTTAAAAAATAGATCTCAACAAATCCGTCTAGGTTATTCCCTTGTCCGATTTATCATTCAAATTTTCAATAAACTAGTGAACTTATGATAGATTGATGCTTGCTTGCACTTTGTTAGATTTGTTGATTGCTGAAATGTTGTTTAAGCATGTTATCCCTGTGATTTATTAAAATTCTTAGGTTTGTTCATGTCTGGCATATCAACATATCCTTATAGTCTAAGTTTCTGCCCAGAATTTCATCACTTTGCTATATGTTCGAATATGTTTTAGTCTCTGTAATTGGATGTTGGTATGCTGATATTGATAAAGTTATGGCTCTTGCTAATATGATTTGGTTTTCCTGTTTGACTAAAATATTTATCGACCTTCACCAAAGAGTTTCCTGTTAATTCTTGTTAAGCTCCTTAATATTAGCTAATGGCGTATAATCGATATTGTGATTTTTGTTGATTTGATTGTAATTTTGCATGAAATTTGGTAAATCGAGTTGATTATGTTGCTATATAAATACTTGAATTGAGTTGTAAATTATTCTTTCCTTTAAATTTTATCTCTGTCTGCTTAATTTTATATATTAGTGACTGCCATTAATTGATCGCATGCCATAATTAGAATTTTATATCCGTTCTCATTACTTGTTTATATTTGGTAAAGATTAGATTGATTTTACTCTCTTATTTTTGGAAAATAATTTTATAATTGATCCCTCCTTCCCTTAATATTTGTCTTGATTGATTCTTACTGGTTTATATATGGTAATTTAAAATTAGGTAAATATTTGACTAAGGTAATTATTGCTTTATGTGCTGACCGGTGCCTACTTTATTATGACAACTCTTAATTATTTCCTTATCTTATTTAGTTGCTCATATTTTCGGTAAAAAAAATAAATTAGTAATTCTGATTTTGGCTCTTGTAAAATAAGGAAATTAATTTTTAATTGATTGCTTAAAATATATTCTTTCCTTTTAAACCATGCCCCTCTTCCACTATATAAAGAAGACTCCCCTTTCATTATACTCACGGTTGAATACTCTGATACTTAGACTCACATAGAGACTTCACATGCTAATACTTCAACCATCGGAAATGATTCGCATCCAAACATTGGCTTACACTCTAAAAAAAACACTAAAAAATATTGATCTCTACTCTTTAAAAGAATTAAATTTTTCCGTACACAAAAGCTCTTCTATACTTGCTATTTGCTGTGTTCGGGTCGGTTGTGGGATTAAGTGTGGATCTTCATTGCTTATTTCTTGTACTGCATAACTGGTTAGTATCTTTTATACATGTTTAATTCCTGTTCTGCATCATCTTAGCTATCTTGAGTCCCAAAATTGGGTATTAATAAATATAAGGAAGCATCCGGGTCAGTTTTCTCCTCCCTCTACTATGTGTGATTTTATATTTTGTTTGAATGAGTTGCTTGTGTGAATCTGGTGTATTCTCTATTCTTTGAGTTGTTTTATAATTAGTGTTGTAAGAGTGTGATTTTATATCCACCTACTCTTTCACTTTGATTTAGCAGGTTGAATTTAGTTTTGGTAGTCTGAAGAGTTGTCTAGGATGGGCCATTGGACAAGATATAATTTTATTCGTAATATTTATATTATTTGCTATTTTGGTGATGTAATAATCTTGTAGCGACTCTCTAACTCTCTATATATAATATATATTAGGGGGATCACAGAAGGGAGGGGGGATATACGTGCTAACTGTTTTTTATTTATTTAATTTTACCATGTGTGAGTGTTATAAAATTTGTCTATGTTGCTTAAATCACCTGAAACATGAAGTCTTTAACAAATCTGTCTAAAATCAACCAATTTGCTTGTAATTGTCTTATTTTAAAATCAACCTATATGTGATAAATAACCTGTTTCACAATCTGAATATATTTCTGCATTTAAAAGTTAGTTTAAGTAATTAGAGTTAAACTCTATCCATTTTCAGCATGCCAACATATTTCAAAAGGAGTAAAGTTTGTACCTTTAAGTATCGATCTGTCCTAGTTTTTTTATTTGTTAATGTGAACTTTATTAATAAATTTCAGCATGATTCACTTAGAAACCATGTCTATAGGATCTAACTAATAAGATCGATGTTAATAAGATCAAATAAAAATTGCTTGTTAGAATGATTGCTCTAATAATTTTCAATATGATAAATAATTAAAATAAATTTGTTGCATATTCCTACTCCCTGTTTAATAAATTCTGCAACATAATTATTTTCTGTTAGTCAAATAAATCAATTAACTATTCCCAGCATGGTAAAATCTGTTTATTGTCTTGATTGATTCTGCTCAAATAAATAATTTTTGCATTATAATGAACTGGTTCGCTACTTAAATCAAATTAATGATTCATTGTTGTATATTAACCAATCTCCCACTGCTCTTAAAAATATTTCTGCATGCTTTACTATTTTCTGCCACCCTTTAATAATTAATTAATATAAACTTTTTGCATGATGTAATATTTTTCAGCCACCTTCTAAATTAGCTAATAGAATAGTTTTCCGCATTAATAATAAAATTTGCTACTGTCCTAAGGTAATCTCTGCATGTAATTACTTTTCATGACAGCTACCGATTAATTTATGCAATAATAATTAAATCTACTACTGTTTAAAATATTTTCTGCATCTGTAATCACACATTTGCTATATTTAAAATCGATTAACAAAAGCTGAATTATGTCATGCACCCTTTGAAATTAATAAATATTGTTATGCTTGCATGCACGCACTTAGCATGAGACCTTTTTTACAATTTGTGTGTTTGCTAGAATGTTAATAAAACTTAGAGGCCAACTTGATATTTTAACATGCTAAATGAATGTCCTATTTGTTTGATTTGGTGTCTACAGGGCCTAATTAGGAGTTTTATTGTCTTAAACCACCTTATTAGTAGTCCAACGCCTCTTGGACCTTAAGTCGGGACGATAGATACCTCTTAGAAATGAAAAGCATGCGGTAGTGGGGTAGGGGTAGTTAGGCTCTACGGATATGTTGACATCGACTCTGGCTTAAAGCGACAAACTTTGGTTTTGTCTGTCCCTACACGGAAGCCTATTGAAAAAATAAAGAAAAGTCGAGTGTTGATCCGCAAAGTCCTTCAGAGTCTCCCTTTTCTTTTGTCTCTTTATATATTTTTCAATTATAATTGTCTGGGGTAGCTTAAATAAAATATAAAAAACTTGTTTGCTTATACACTTGTGTAACTTCTGTTTCCTCGCTTATCTATTTGTTAATTGTTTAATATTTATTTGTTATTATGTTATCACTTAGTCTTGCCTGCTCAACTAATTAATTAAAATAACTAAAATGCTCTTAATTGTTAAATATTATGTTATCACTTAGTTTTGCACCCTTAATTAATTAAATAAATTATTGAAGTTAATTGTTGAATGTCATTTATCACTTACTTAGCATGTTAACTAACTAAATAATAAAATGAAGTGACCTTAATTGCTACTTGTAACCCCACATAAATTGCATGAGACACGATCGGGACCCACATTTGTGGACCTCGAGGGATGCCTAACACCTTTCCCTCAAGGTTACTTGAACCCTTACCCTGATCTCTGGTTCGTTGACCTTAGTTAGATTTAGCTTGGTTAGATAGTTGCCCTAACACGCCTTAATTCATTAGGTGGCGCCTCCTCAATCCTCCAAAACCTAAAAGAGTTGTTAGGTCGTGCACCAAAACCCATTTTGAGAAAAATGGGGCACGACAGAATGACGACTCTGCTGGGATATTAGGTTCTAATCATTACGTGTTTCATTTTGATTTATCTGGGGTTTACTTTATCTGGTTATTTTATTACTTGTTTAGTTGATTACCATGTTTAGTTATCATTTGTTTTCTTATTTATTGCATATTTTCCATGTTCCACCCCTTTCCTTTTTTCTTTATGTGTTTATTTCCATGTTTCGCTCTTTTTCCTCTCTCTTAGTGTTTATTTCCATGTTTCGCCCTTTCCCCTTTTTCCTTATTTGAGTATTTCCATGTTTAATCCCATGCCATTTTCCTTATTTGCTTGATTATTCACAATTTTTTTATTTATGCATGTATTTATTTACTTGCTTATTTACCGCTTTTCATAAACTGTTTATGTGTTTTTGTTTTCCATCTAAGTGCTAAATGTTACTACTTTGATAACTGGCATTCCACTCATACTTCACCCAATTGAGACCCTTTTTTTTTTATTTTGTTACCGTGATGTTGTGTCTTTACACCTCTCACAACTACTCAAATTCTCTTCAAACACCCAATTATAGAATGTCGGCATATGGGTGGACGGAACAAATAGTTTTACTACCGGGAAACCACGAGCCTTCTCGCATAGAATCCCTTTCAAGTCTATGTCAAGCCAACTCTTAGAAAATTTGCTTGAGTCACACATGTTGCATAAGCCTTAGGTGGTTTGACCCTTGGTGTCAATCCGTATGATTAGTAGCCACATTATCGTCTAAAGGGCCCCAACACCCTTTAGACAAATTACAGAATTACGTGTCAATGTGGTCATAATAATTAAATCTAGCCAAATTTGCCAAAATGGAGTTTAGAAATCGTTTGTTGTTTTGTTTGCAGAGTCATGGACACTTTCAACTCCCCAAACCCGTAAATGATCGTAGATGTAAACTACAAGCTAAGGAGCTGGTGGATTGATATTAAGAGTGATCGTGAAAGAGAGATTCGTCAACTGTTGGGCGGTCTTACCTACCTCATCTTTGTCATACCAAACCCTCACCTGATTAGGGCTTTGCTGGAATTTTGGGACCCTGTGAGAATGGTTTTCAAACTTGCGGATTTTGACTTGGCACCAACGATTGAAGAGATAAGTGATTTCATTGACCTGCCATACCACGAGTGTGAAATGATGGTAACATACAAGTCATCATCAAGGGAGTTTCTAAAAAGTCTGGGAATGAAATCAAATCCAACCTTGTCTTCTTTAGACCTTGGGTGGATTCATTTCAACTTTCTATATTCACGCTTTGGCCGAGAGGATATTTATTACTCTTTTAGTGATGAGTTCGATTGCTCCGTCGAAGAATGAAAAACATATCGTCTAAATGCCTTCGTCATTGCTCTAGTAGGATCCCTGGTTTTTCCTAAGATAAGGGGAAGGATTGACAAACGCTTGGGTTATATGGTTAGAGATTTAGCCCAAAGAGAGGGCGAACCTAGGAAAACCCTAGTACCTATGATTTTGGCGAAAATAATGAGGAGTCTATCAGCATGCGTCAATGGTCAAATGTTTTTCGAGGGATGCAACATTTTGTTACAATCATGGTTTATTGAACACTTCTACCTACGGTCTGGCGGGGTAGACATCTTTCTGGGTTATGGCAACAAGATTGATAATCATCCAAGAAGAATGGTAGCTTTCACCACCCCTGTAGGATTCGTAGACTAGCAGATATTCTTGACAGAGCTCGAGAGCTACCGCATCCAATGAAAGCTCCATTAGTTGTCCACCCCTTATGCAATAGTAAGAGGCGATGACCGATACTTCATTGAGCTCATTGGCTTAAAAGGCGTTCAACCATACACTCCTCTTCGAGTACTCCGCCAATTTGGGCGAACTCAGGTAATACCACTTCGGTCTAACATGGAGCAGTTTAAGTATGAATTTGGATTAGATAAACCACAAGTCCACATCATACTTCGAAGATGGGAGCGAGTGTTAGCCATTCCTATTGGTGTACGACAGGCCTTATGCGTACGTGAGTATTACATATGGATCCTAAAGGAGGTCAAAGACAGAGATTTGAGTGGGGAAGGATACTATGGGCTCACTGATGAAAGGAAAAACATATGGGTACGCAACGTGTTAAAGATCGAGCATGAAGTCAGTTCCTATACAAGAAGTCAATTGGCGCTAAGCTTTTGGAACCGATATCTTCAAGATTTTCAGAATTTGGGATGACTTTCCCATTTGTTACCCCCTTCCTTTAGTTTATTTCAGTTTTTTGTTTTCCAATTATAATGTATTGTTCGATTTTATAATAAATAAAGTTTGTTTATTTCCTTTAATCTAAACTCCAAATTGGCAAAATAAGGCTTGAATTAATTATTGTGCATCACTTATATGTCGTCTTAGGCCTACCTCTGGCTCAACGAGGCTCCTTGCATTTAGGGCGTTTTATCTTAAAACAATGTGCTTGTTATCTCAATATATGCAACATTCTAACTTGGGTTTTCTTTTGCTTTTACTTTTATTTTACCCTTCCCCAATGGTTGATCTGTAGACCATGGTTTACCATATGCGATCAAAGAACTCTCTTCCTTCTCTTCCAAATGAGAACCACAAAGGGAAGAAGAAAGCGACTAATGAGAAGGTTATGAGTAAGACTATTGAAAAGAAGCATCCTTCATACGAGTTGGTCTCAAGCTTGAAAAAGAAAATAAGGGAATTAGAAGAAGAATTGTCTAATATGCGCGGGTGGGCCAGGTTGTTACTCTCTGTCGATCCCACTCTGGAGACAAACATAGATAAGTCGTCTGTCATAAGTCAAGCTACTCTCCAAGATATCGTCCACTCACTCACCCTATTTCTCATCCTCCACCAACTTACCCCACTTCTCAAAATCAACCAAGCTCCATTCAAAGGCCTCCAAAGAACACTCACTTTCCAAATTACCCATATCCTCCTCAACATCATGCTTATGCTTCCAGACCTCCATATCTTACTCCGAGTCTGCCGAGTCCTCCCTTACAAGCTCCTCAATATCAAACACCTCTACATCAAGTCCCTTGGTATTGTGCGCCGCTCATACCATATCAAATCCCTTCATATCAAATGCCTCCATATCAAAATCCTACTTATCCTGTTCACAATGTCAAAACCCTCACTCAAAAACATATTCGCAAAAATCTATTCAATGTTGAGAAAAGGCCCATCAAAATCTACACTCCTTTGACTGAGCCTATAGATCAATTCTATGAAAAGTTGAGGCTTGCTGGTCACATCGCTCCTATCAGTGAAATAAGGATGAATATACGTGCAGGGTGGATTGAACCCTCTAAGGTTTGCGCTTATCACTCAGGGATGAAAGGACATACCATAGAAGAATATCGTGATCTGAAAGACAAGATTCAGCAATTGATTGATACCAAGATCATATGCTTGGAGGACTTTGCACCAAAGAAATCCCAATAGAAAACATATTGAAGGTCATTTGAAGCACTTTCCAATAAAGGCTTATGTCATTTAAGCTTAAGTTCTCTACATTCATGTTCCGTCAAGTTCTGACAAGGAAGGTACCCATGTTAGCATATGGGCAATAAAATTTGGTCAAAATCTATCTTTTGGTTGTTGCTATATGCTCTGTTTAATGTCTTGAATTATGCTCTTTGTATTTGGAACTACGTCAAACCTGATTCTCGTTTAAGAAGAGATACGTAGGCGCTGCTATGGAATCCGGTCTTATCATAATAAAAATTCCCTTTTCCCTTTTGACTGTTAACTGGGGCAGAATTTTTGAGAGAGTCTAAAAAATTCCATCAGAAGGACATTCTCTTGCAACTGATGATACTGAAACAGAATTTTCTGCAGGGAACTCAAAATTCCTATAAAAGCATTTCTTTGCGCAAATCACTGGGGCAGAATTTTGAGAGGGTCTCAGAAATTTCATAAAAGTGCATTTCTTCTCGCAAATCAATAACAGGGGCAGAATTTTTGAAAGGGTTTCAAAAATTCCTTCAAAAACATATTTTCTTGCAAATCAAGACTAGGACAGAATTTTGAGAGGATCACAAAAATTAATAACAGTCAAGCTACAATCTGCAACGAAGATCAGAATAGCAGAAGTTCTACACTGGGGCAAAGAATTTAGAGGGGACCTTAAAATTTTTGACAACACTTCAAAGGACATTCTAGTAGACGTCAAATGAGCACTGTGTCAAGTCAGGGATTCAGATCAACATCCCCCTTAAACTAACTCTTTTTCTTTGAATGTAGAAAAGACATGTACATATACAAGAAGCAACTTCAACACCACTTTAAGGATCAATGTGCCGCTATATCCAAAAAATCGCCAACAAATGGCACACTGCCCTTCCAACAAGGCGAAGGACCAAACTACTCTATACTGAGCCCAAATCGCCAATAAACGACGCCATATCCTTCTGACAAGATAAAAGGGTCAAGCTATTTTGAGCCCGACAATCGCCGATTAATGGTACCCTACCCTTCCAATCAGACAAAAGGATCGAACTACTCCATATCAAGCCTGACAAATCAACGTTTCAACTTCACCTACTCCTTACAAAAGGACGAAGGGTCAAAGCTACAACATTTTGAATTCGTCAACAAATGACACTCAATCCATCTAAAATGCAAAGGTTTATGTCCTCAAACAAATTATCGCATAAGCCCGAAAACTATATTATTCCCGAGAATTAAATCATTGCATGTGCTCGATATTGCATTGAGCCCGAAATTGCATTGTGCCTGATATTGCATGTGCCCGAGAATTACATCATTGCATGTGCCCGAGATTGCATTATGCTTGATATCTCATTATGCCCGAAGACTACATGTGCCCGATTTGCATTGTGCCCGAAGACTGCATTGAGCCCAAAATTGCATGTGCCCGAGGATTGCATTATTGCATTGTGCTCGATATTGCATGTGCCCGAGAATTACATCATTGCATGTGCCCGAGATTGCATTGTGCCCGATATTCCAAGTGTCCGATAATTACATCATTGCATGTGCCCGAGATTGCATTGTACCCGATATCTCATTGTGCCTGAAGACTGTATGTGCCCGATTTGCATTGTGCCCGAAGACTGCATTGAGCCAAAAATTGCATGTGCCCGAGGGTTGCATTATTGCATTGTGCCCGATATTGCATGTACCCGAGAATTACATCATTGCATGTGCCCGAGATCGCATTGAGCCTGAGATTGCATTGTGCTCAATATCTCATTGTGCCCGAAGACTGCATGTGGCCGATTTGCATTGTGCTAGAAGATTGCATTGTGCCTGAGATTGCATTGTGCTCGAGAATTGCATATGCCCGAATAAATTCCAATCAAGCTACAAGTATCAACAGATGCCCGAATTACAGATACGCTCTTTTTACTCATTATTTATGTTTCGAAGGAGTCATAGTCTAAAGGCATCTTTCATGGCCTGCGGACAGCATATCATGGCCTAAGGATTTAATTTCTGCTTATCATGATTCAAAGGTGTCATAGTCTAAATGCATCATTTTTCATGGCCCCGCAGACAACATTTTCATGATCTGAGGGTATATATTTCTTTTGCGTATGGCCCCTAGACATCATAGCCTAAGACATCATTTTATAGTCTTAAGGCAAACATCATGGTCGATATGGGAATTGCATCATGATTGCCTTTATCGTTTGTTTGATACATTTGCTCTAATCACATTACAAGCTACAGATTTGCAAAGACTAACATTTTTGCAGATAAGGCTTTTTTCACCTCTCGACAATTATCGTCCTTACATCTATCGAACAAGGGCCCTATCAAATTCTTTGCTACTCGTTATACCATTTTTCATTTGACCCTTGGCTACTCATATTAATTACTCCCTCTCATCAGCTCCTTTGCCCTTAAACGAGAAATCTCTCTGTCATGTCTTTCTTGCTACTCTAATCTTATCCATTCAAGCCAATATCGTTCCAATTCGTATACCATACCGCTCTTTCAATCCTTAGGAGTTTCGTCTGCTCCTAAGTTGAGAACTACACACGACCTGATTCTCGTATAACCAGAGATATGTAGGCGACTTAATACCAAAGTCTCGGTTGTACCCCTTTTCAACCTTATATCATTTCAATTGATCCTACTGACATCTCTCATCCGTCGGACAAAATCAGCTACTAAGTCAACGTTGGTTTCCCGACAATTCATCCTTCATTCTCAAGCAACCAAGGGGCAGTTGTTGACACCCAATTTTGACCTACCTATAACCCCTTTTAAATGGTATTCGATTAAATACGTATTTTTAAAACATATTTCAAGTTTAAAATTTTAATTAATTTTGTTTAAAAATTATATATATTAGTATGCTTTATTTACAAAAAATTATTGTAAATATCATTAAATTATTTTGTTATTATATTTATCGATAGTTAAACTCCAAATAATTACTTTATTTAAATGTTTTAAAACTTAAATGTGTATAATTTATATGAAAATATTATAATATACGTAGTATTTTATTAATTGAATAGCATCTCCTTAAGTTTCCCTTAAATCTTTTAAATTATAACCTAAACTATCCAATTTTATTTGAATTTTAGCCCATTCAATTTCAATTTCATTTCAACAGTAAATCACCTTTTCATTTTAATTCTAGTCAATTTATTGCAATTTTAGCCATTCCATATCCAATCCAATCTGATTTGTGAATTTCATCTCTTAATACTAACCGTCCATCCTTTAAATTAAATCTTAGCCGCTCATCTAAATGGATCCAATGGTCCAGTTTTATCAAGCCCTCCATTCCTATTTTAACTAAAAGACCCCTAAACCTAATCTCATTCATCCTCTTCCTCTCTCTTAAGCAGACCAACGCCTCCCCCTCTCTATTCTCTTCCGCCGGACCAACGCCAGCTTCGGTGCCTTCTCTCTTTTTCTCTCCTCTCCTCCCTTCTTCTTCTTCCTCTTCTTCTCTATTTCACAACTCCGAACCAGCGAGCAGCAGCTCCTGCCGGCGAGGACAACCACCAGCAACTCCAGCAGCTCCGTGACAAAAACCATCGACACCGACAAAAACCAGTAGCTTCGTGACAGCAACAACAGCAGCAACTCGGTGAGAAAATAGCAGCAACAGCTGCTCCGTCCAGCAGCGACGGACAACAATTTTGACAACAGGTTCCGACCAAGGATTCCGGTTAAGATTTGGGTCAACTTGATAGTTAAAATTTTGGCTTGTTAAAAGACTAATCTCCTAGAAACCACCTTATTAGTAGTCCAACGCCTCTTGGACCTTAAGTCGGGACGTTAGATACCTCCTAGAAACGAAAAACATGCGGTGGTGGGGTAGGGGTAGTTAGGCCCTACGGATATGATGACATCGACTCTGGCTTAAAGCGACAAACTTTGGCTTTGTCTGTCCTTACACGGAAGCCTACCGAAAAAATAAAGAAAAGTCGAGTGCTGATCTGTAAAGTCCTTTAGAGTCTCCCTTTCCTTTTGTCCCTTTATATATTTTTCAATTATAATTGTCTGGGATAGCTTAAATAAAATATAAAAAAATTGTTTGCTTATACACTTGTGCAACTTCTCCCTCCTCGCTTATTTATTTATTAATTAATTAATATTTATTTTTTATTATGTTATCACCTAGTCTTGCCTGCTCAACTAATTAATTAAAATAACTAAAATGCTCTTAATTGTTAAATATTATGTTATCACTTAGTTTTGCACCCTTAAATAATTAAATAAATTATTGAAGTTAATTGTTGAATGTCATTTATCACTTACTTAGCATGTTAACTAACTAAATAATAAAATAAAGTGACCTTAATTTCCACTTGTAACCCCACATAAATTGCATGAGGCACGGTTAAGACCCACATTTGTGGACCTCGAGGGATGCCTCACACTTTCCCCTCGAGGTAACTTGAACCCTTACCCTGATCTCTGGTTCAGTGACCTTAGTTAGATTTAGCTAGGTTAGATAGTTGCCCTAACGCGCTTTAATTCGTTAGGTGACGACTCATCAATCCTCCAAAACCCAAAAGAGTTGTTAGGTCGTGCACCAAAACCCGTTTTGATAAAAATGGGCCGCGACAAGCTCTAGTTTAGTCTATTAGTTTCCGCTGGGTAATACAAATAGCTTGATCTTGAATTCGGCGTCTTGATCTTGTTCGTTCTTGAACTTGAACTTTATCTTAATCTTGACTTCTAGTTGAATCCAATGGGTTCGAGCTTGATCTTGAATCTGGCGATCTTGTTCTTGATCGTTCTTTAACTTGAACTTTATCTTGATCTTTACTTCTAGTTGAATCCAAGGGCTTCGAGCTTGATCTTGAATCCAGCGATCTTGATCTTGATCGTTCTTGAAATTGAACTTTACCTTGATCTTGACTTCTAGTTGAATCTAAGGGCTTCGAGCTTGTTTTTGAATCCTACGATCTTGATTCTGATCGTTCTTGAACTTGGACGCTTGAAATCTTGAATTTTGAACTTGTAGAGAAATCTGTGGCTTTTGATCCACGAACTTTCTCTAGCTTCTTGTTAAAATTCTTGAACTTGTAGAAAAATATATGGCTTTAAATCCACGAGCTTTCTCTAGCTTCTTGTTAGAAAATTCTAAGTTCCTTTTCTGAATTATGAGGACCCCTATTTTTAGTTTTAAAATAAAGGAGTTGTGATTGGAATAAGATTCCCTTCGGTCAATCAGATATAAGTGACATGCATAAGGGCTTTATGGAGCGGGATTTAATTAATTCCATATTTATTATATTTAACTAATTAACTCAATTATATTAATCCATAATATTTATTTAGACTAATATATTCATGATTTTAATATAATCCGAATCATTTTATAAATTTATATTTAATAAATTTTAAATGACTACAAATGCCCCTTTCTTCAAGTCTTGTCGAGATATTTTATCTTTCAAAGTCTAGGCTTGAGGAATTTGAAGAATTCTACTTGCAGACTCTTCAACTTGCAGACTTGAAGAATTTAAAGACTTCTACTTGCATACTTGGAGATTTTGAAGACTTATCTTGAAACAATTTTTATTCATAGGGGTTTTCCCCCATTGAGTCACCACCATTTGGTGCAAGTTTGAAATTTGATAAAAGATTATTCATAGCTTTAACTTTCATGTGACAGATCAAGAAGGAACATGTGTTGTTTTACACTTATACAACTGAACTTAGGATATATTCTAAGTGCCTACATACCTTAGTGAAGAAGATCAAGTCACAACGTAGTTCTGGAAGAGTATTTTTTTTGCGTGTCGTACACCGTTTATACTCTTGCGGACCAAAAGTGACATGCAGTTTAGGCTCGTACCTTAAGGAGTATTTTAACTTGAATAGTTAGCTCTAATTTGAGGAGCTTTGTGGCATACAGTTTAAGCTCATGTTTGAAAGAGCATTTCAACTTAAAGATTTAACTCAATTTGAAGAGCTTTATGACATATAGTTTAAGCTCGTGTTTCACAGAGTATTTCAACTTGAAGGTTTAACTCAAATTTGAAGAGCTTTGTGACATGCAGTTTAACCTCGTGTTTCAAGGAGCATTTCAACTTGAAGATTTAACTCAAATTTGAAGAGTTTTGTGACATACATTTTAAGTTCGTGTTTCGAGGAGCATTTCAACTTGAAGATTTAACTCAAACTTGAAGATTTAAGTGACATATACTTTAAGTTCGTGTTTCAACAAGGAGCATTTCAACTTGAGGATTTAGCTCAAACTTGAAGATTTAAGTGACATAAGTTTAAGCTCGTCTTTCAAGGAGTATTTCAACTTGAAGATCTAACTCAAATTTGAAGAGCTCTGTGATATACAATTTAGGCTCATGTGTCTAGGAGCATTATAACTTTCAGTTTAGTCTCATGCGATGAGAAGCATTATAACTTTCTATTTAAGCTTATGCGTTAAGAAGCGTCTAGATATACATTGACTCTTCAAATTCATCTTCGGATGCAGGCTTGCCCCCACTTTGGAGTTCTTCTATATCTTCATCTTCATGAGGTCCATAGACATGAGATCATTGATCTTCTCTTAAAATCAAGCTTAATTTCATGTCATGTGCACAAGTTGTCAACTCTTCAAATGTATTGGCCTTTAATCCTTGCAAGATGTAGTGAAGACCCCAATTCATGTCTTGGATGCACATTTCAATGCTAGAAGTTTCATTAAGGCTATCTTTGCATTTGAGGCTTAAACTTCTTCAGCGATAGATAAAGTCAACAACTAGCTCATCTTCACCTTGATGAGCCTTTGTAAGTTTAATCATTCTAACGACACGTCTTGTGCTATAGAAACGATTGAGGAACTCTTTCACTAACTGCTCCCAACAATCTATAGAATTTGGTTTGAGATATTTCCTTTGAGAGATCGAACGAACTCTTTAACAGCATCATCACTATATGTCTCAGCTTCATTGCAAGTTTCGATAAAGTGTGTTGTATGTTATTTGAGATTTCCTTTGCCATCAAATTTTTGAAGCTTAGGAGGTTGATAGCCCTCAGACTTTTTCAAGTTATCAATTCTTTGTGTATATGGCTTTGCATATGTGGGAGAAAATTTGGATGGAGACTCAAATTTTTCTTTGGTTGTCTCTATGATAAAGTCCTTTTATTGATCAAGGTGAATTAAACCTCCAGCGGAGAGATGAATTTCTTTGATCTTTGTTTGCTTTATGCAAGTCTCTCCTTCGTCTTGAATTCTAAGAAACTTTAAAGATTCTTGACTCGATCTTCTTTCGATCATGTTATCCATCTTGTTTGTTAGTTTGGAAAGTTTAGCATCTTGTTCGTGAGCACACTTCGTCAAGCCTTCAATTGCTTTAGTCAAGCTTGCTAGTCGTTCTTCCATAGTGCAAGTCATTTTGATATTCTTTGATGCTTGAAAAGTTGAGATGAGAGGTAGAGATTGTCCCACTGGGCATGCCAGAGTTTGTAGACAGTAAAATTTGCGTCGAGAAAATAATAATCAAGAACGGAAAATTATCGCAACAATCATTTTATTAATTTAAAGTGCGAGTGTTACAATCTCTATGATTCCTCTGAATTCACCTTTTCGAATATAATTCAAGGGCTCTTGAGCTTGAGCTTGGATTTATCTTTAACATGAACTTTATCTTGATCTTGACTTCTAGTTGATTTCAAGGGCTTCGAGCTTGATCTTGAATCTGACGGTCTTGATCTTGATCGTTCTTGAACTTGAACTTTATCTTGAACTTGACTTCTAGTTGAATCAAAGGGCTGCGAGGTTGATCTTGAATCCAACGGTCTTAATCTTAATCGTTCTTTAACTTGAACTTTATCTTGATCTTGACTTCTAATTGATCTCAAGGGCTTAGATCTTGATCTTGAATCCGACGGTCTTGATCTTGATTGTTCTTGAACTTAAACTTTATCTTGATCTTTGACTTCTTCAATTCTTAAACTTGAACACTTGAATTCTTAAACTTGTAGCTTGTAGAGAAATTTGTGGCTTTTAATCCACGAGCTTTCTTTAGCTTCTTGTTGGAATTCTTGAACTTGTAGAGAAATCTGTGGCTTTTGATTCACGAGCTTTCTCTAGCATCTTGTTTAGAATTCTTGAACTTGTAGAGAAATCTGTGGCTTTTGATCCACTAGATTTCTCTAGCTTTTTGTTTGGAATTTTCGTTCTTTTTCTGAATTATGAGGACTCCTATTTATAGTTTTAAAATAGAGGAGTTGTATTTAGAAAAGGACTCCCTTCGGTCAATCCGATTTAAGTGACGTGGCATATGGGCTTTATGGAGTAGGCTTTAATTAAATTCATATTTATTGGATTTAAATAATTAACCAAATTATATTAATGCATAATATTTATTTGGACTAATATATTTATGAATTTAAAATCATTTTATAAATTCATTTTTTAATAAATTTTAAATGATCACAAATGCCCCCTTCTTCAAGTCTTGTCGAGATATTTTATCTTTCAAAGACTAGGCTTGAAGAATTTGAAGACTTCAACTTGCAGACTTGAAGAATTTAAAGACTTCGACTTGCATACTTGGAGATTTTGGAGACTTCATCTTGAACAACTTTTATTCATAGGTGTCTGCCCCCATTGAGTCACCACCATTTGGTGAAAGTGTGAAGTTTTATGAAAGATTACTTATAGATTTAACTTTCACGTGACAGATCAAGTGGGAACATTTGATTTTTTGACACTCATGCAACTGAACTTAGAATATGGTTCTAAGCACCTACGTACCTTAGTGAAGAGGATCAAGTCACAATGTAGTTCTGGGAGAGTTTTTTTTTGTGTGTGTGTCATACACAGTTTATACTTTTGCGAACCAGGATTGACGTGCAGTTTAGACTCGTACCTTAAGGAGTATTTTAACTGGAAGATTTATCTCAAATTTAAAGAGCTTTATGATATACCGTTTATACTCGTGTTTCAAGAAGCATTTTAACTTGAAGATCTAACTCAAACTTAAAGAACTTTATGATATACAACTTAGGCTCGTGTCTCAAGGAGCATTTCAATTTGAATATTTAACTCAAATTTGAAGAGCTTTGTGATATACAGTTTAAACTCGTGTTTCTAGAAGAATTTTAACTTGAAGATTTAACTCAAATTTGAAGAGCTTTGTGACATACAATTTAAACTCGTATTTCAAAGAATAATTCAGCTTGAAGATTTAACTCAAATTTGAAGAGCTTTGTGACATGTAGTTTAAACTCGTGTTTCCAAGAGCATTTCAACTTGAAGATCTAACTAAAATTTGAAAAGTTTTATGACATACAATTTAAGCTCGTGTTTCAAGGAGAATTTCTACTTGAAGATTTTTTAATTCAAATTTAAAGAGCTTTACAATTTAGAGATTTAGCTTGAATTTGAAGAGTCTTGTGATATACCGTTTAGGCTTGTTCATGTAGGAACATTTCAGCTTGCAGTTTAGGCTCATGCGATGAGAAACATTGTAACTTGCAGTTTAGGCTCATGCGATGATGAGCATTGTAACTTGAAGATTAAGGCTCATGCGATGAAGAGCATTTTAACTTGCAGTTTTAGCTCATGCATTGATGAGCGTTGTAACTTGAAGATTTAGGCTCATGCGATGAAGAACATTGTAGCTTGTAGTTTAAGCTCATGCGTTAAGGAGCGTTGTAACTTACAGTTAAGGCTCATGCGATTAGGAACATTGTAACTTGCAGTTTAGGCTCATGTGATGAGGAGCATTGCAACTTCCAATTTAAGCTCATGCATTAAGGAGCGTCTAGATATATATTGACTCTTCAAATTCATCTTTGAATGCAGACTTGCCCCCACTTTGGAGTTCTTCTATATCTTCATCTTCAAGAGGTCCATAGGCAGGAGATCGTTGATCTTCTCTTAAAGTCATGCTTAATTCCATGTCATGTGCACGAGTTGCCAATTCTTCGAATGTATTAGGTTTTAATCCTTGCAAAATGTAGCGAAGACCCAATTCACGCCTTGGATGCACATTTTAATGCTAGAAGTTTCGCTAAGGCGATCTTTGCAGTTGATGCTCAGACTTCTCCAACGATTGATAAAGTCAACAACTAGCTCATTTTCACCTTGACGAGCCTTTATAAGTTCAATCATACTAACGGTGCGTCTTGTGCTATAGAAACAATTGAGGAACTTTTGTTCTAATTGCTCCCAACAATTTATAGAATTTTGTTCAAGATATGTGTACCAATCAAATGCATTTTCTTTGAGAAAACAATAATCAAGAAACGGAAAATTATGCAACAATCGTTTTATTGATTTAAAGTGTGAGTGTTACAATTTCTATGATTCCTCTGAATTCGTCTTTTCAAATATAAATTCAAGGGCTCTTGAGTTTGATCTTGAACTTGACTTTAACTTGAACTTAATCTTGATCTTGATCTTGATCTTGAACTTGAAATTTATCTTGATCTTGATCTTGAACTTAAACTTTATCTTGATCTTGACTTCTAGTTGATTTCAAGGGCTTCGAGCTTGATCTTGAATCTGGTGGTCTTGATCTTGATCGTTCTTGAACTTGAACTTTATCTTGATCTTGACTTCTAGTTGAATCCAAGGGATTCGAGCTTGATCTTGAATTCGGCAGTCTTGATCTTGATCGTTCTTGAACTTGAACTTTATCTTGATCTTGACTTCTAGTTGAATCCAAGGGCTTCGAGCTTGATTTTGAATTCGGCGTCTTGATCTTGATCGTTCTTGAACTTGAACTTTATCTTGATCTTGACTTCTAGTTGAATCCAAGGGCTTCGAGCTTGATCTTGAATATGGCGGTCTTGATCTTAATCGTTCTTGAACTTGAACTTTATCTTGATCTTGACTTCTAGTTGAATCCAAGGGATTCGAGCTTGATCTTGAATCCAATGGTCTTGATCATTCTTGAACTTGAACGCTTGAAATCTTGAATTTTGAACTTGTAGAGAAATCTGTGGCTTTTGACCCACGAGCTTTCTCTAGCTTCTTGTTAAAATTCTTGAACTTGTAGAAAAATCTGTGGCTTTTAATCCACGAGCTTTCTCTAGCTTCTTGTTTGAATTTTTGGTTCCTTTTCTAAATTATGAGGACCCCTATTTATAGTTTTAAAATAGAGGAGTTGTGATTGGAATAGGATTCCCTTCGGCCAATCAGATTTAAGTGACATGCATATGAGCTTTATGGAGCGGGCTTTAATTAAATCTATATTTATTATATTTAACTAATTAACTCAATTATATTAATCCATAATATTTATTTGGACTAATATATTCATGAATTTAATATAATCCGAATCATTTTATAAATTTATATTTAATAAATTTTAAATGACTACACGGTGATATGTCAAAAGTTTTCATTTTTAGTTCTTGACTAGCTTTTTGTTCGATGTTTGCATCACTATACTGAAAATATGTATCAGATCATATCATGCTCTTCTTCGCTTTTGAATCTTCTTTTCTTCTGAAATTGATACAACCAATCAATATATATATATATAGAGAGAGAGCGCATTTGTGTATCGATTTTTTTACTGCTATTGTTAGAAAGAACTTTATATGTATATATTTTTTTAGGGGTGATATAATATGCATTTGTGCATCTATGTTTAAGTTTCAAAGCTAATATGTGTATCTGTATATTTATTTTAGGGGTGATTTAATATATATTTGTGTATCTATGTTTCAGTTTCAAAACTAATATGTGTATATGTATATTTATTTTAGGGGTGCTACAATATATATTTGTGCATCTATGTTTCAATTTCAAAGATAAAATGTGTATGTGTGTTTGAGATTGAGAGAGAGGAGGGAGAAGAAAGGAGAGCGAGATTTGAGAGACAGGGATGAAACGGCATATATATGTATCTCAGTTTCAATCGAGATACAAGTGGTATATGAGATACACGCTTCTCTCATTTGTTTCTCTCGATCTCTAGCTCTTGCCTCTCTCTTCTATAAGATTAGTGCTATGAATTATAATTCAACAAATTAAAATTACTATTCATAATTATAGTTCATACTAAAACTATTTAATTTAAAATCCTCTTTGTTGAACCTGAAACTTAACTTGTAAAGCTTTAAATTTTTCAAAATCCAATAGATGTATAATGGAAATATGTCATATGAGTTTTAAATAAGTCTTTGGAACATTAAGGGGCCGTTTGGTTACTGGTTAGAGTTATACAGATATTAGTTATGCAGGGTTTAGTTATGCAAGATTTAATTATGTTGGGTTTAATTATGCGGGTATTAGCTATGCATATATTAGTTATGTACGTATTATTTAGTTATATAGAGATTACAATACATGAATTATTAACTATTGAATATTAAACTTGTTGTAAATTATTAATATATATTATTTACAAAATAATAATACATGCTAATAAAATGTGGAATAAATTGAATAAAATATAATGTTAATATTTGATTAGCATATGTACCATCAAAAAATATACAATCAAATTTCTAATATTAAAAGAAATATTTACATTTGCATAAATGAATAAAAATCATGAGTATATAAAAAGAAATGAAAATGGTCTATATATAAAAAGAAATAAAAACAACTAAATTAAGTCTTCCGACTTTTCTTCTCAAGGAAAAGGACTGAAAATCACTTTGAAAAATCAAGTTAAAGAAAGTCACCATCATCGGACAAATACCACTAATTCAGAGTATGACATTGACACTACGTGAAAAATATTGTGCACCAGCCAGATGGGTATGTTAATTTTTTAATCAATGATTAGTATGTAAAAACAAGAAAAGAATCTGACAATATCTTATTTTTAATTTCATTATGGTGCATTTTAATCAACTGATCTAGGTTCATAGATAATATATTGTTCCATATGGATCATGCGGAGTACTTATTAATTAGTTCCTTTTTTCATTGTTATGAAATAATACATTTATTGATATTCATTCTTTTGCTGTCAGTTTTGGAAATTGAATAAAATAATAAATTGTATGGTACCTTGAATTATTTCCCAAAGGACCCGTTTGGTAGGAGGTATTAATTAAAATAGTTCATGGATTAAAATTTAGTTCAACAAAAACATTGTTTGGTTACTTTATTTAAAGTAATCCATGGATTAGTTATACCTCATACAAGGTCTTATTTTATCCCTAGAAGAGGAAGTGATAACTAATCCAAGGTTTAACAATCCTTGGATAAGACCCCTAAATGACTAAACTATCCCAAATCTTTTTTCCCTTTTTTATTTTTTGTAATTTAATGTTCTTTTTTATTTATATGAGAATATTTAGAAATATACTTTTAAATTCTCCAAATTCGTTCCATGTAATTTGATGATCTCACAAATTAATATTTTTTTTCTCCATGTTTGATTTGCTATATTAGGTTGATTTTTTTGGGTTTTTTTTTTTAAAAATGTAGTTCGTCGATTGACCACTTGAACTTTTTTTTTTTTTTAAAAATAAGCTTCGTGTATTTGAACAATTTAAGTAGCCTTAAATCCATATTAAGTTTAAGGTATATTTGACCAACAAAAAATTAGAAATATACCGTGCTATGAAGGATCTCTATAGTGGCATATCACACTCAAAATTAATAATATATATTTTTTAATATTTTAGTATTTAACTTGACTAGTTAAATGAAATATAAAATCTCATAATAACGCAAGGGTATAATAGGAAAAAAAATCTAGAGTTTTAAACCAAACATAAGATTAGATGGGAAAAAATGAACCAAACACTTGATAAAAACTAATCATTGCATTACTAAATCCTGCATTACTAATCCATGTATTACTAATCCATGTGTTGGTAATCCCTACATTATGCATTTTTGTACCAAATGACCCCTAAAACTTAACATTTAGTTTGATATTTAAACTATTTAAGTGTAAGTTTCATTTAAAGTGTACTTATCAATTTGAAAAACACATATCTATTATTTATTACCTTCTCTCTTTTATTTATTTAAAACAAAATGTCACATAAAATTAAAAAAATTATAAGTATTAGTTGAAAGTTAAAAATTAAACTATTATTATTCCTATGAAAAAGAATTTAATAAAAGAAAAAAGAAAAATCTACTTAATTGTAGGTCTTGTTTCTTTGGTATACACTTAATTACAATATTTCAGATGTAATTACATTTGTTCCCGCAATACTGTCTCTCAGTTGGTTTGGAGGGTGGTTATCCACACGGATGACCCGGGATCGATTCCCCCTCAATGTCTTCTGAGTCGAGCATGTCGCATAGGGCTTGCTTAGTGCGGTTTACATCCCTTGTGTGGTTTGCAGGCTATTACACAGTGGGGGGTTTACCCAGTGCGCACAAAGTGCTCACCCGAAAGGTAGAGGCTATGATAGAGGTTGTAGCGGCTGCGGGTTATCTTGGGGTTCCAAAAAATAAAATAAAATATTGTGGTATTAATTTCATGATTTAATTGTGTTGGATTTTAAATGTGTGAATAGGAAATGAAGGGTTGTGACTTTGACGAAGGGTTGTGACCTTTATGAAAGGTTGTGTCTTTTCTAAAGGGTTCTTAAGGACACATAAGAGAGTTCTGTGGACTTGGATAATTTTTCTTTTTCTTTTTTTTCATCTTTTATATTTTCGATTTGTTAATCTGAATACAAGAGATAACAAATTAAACTCTAGCAAAGCACGACCACTACAAGGGTTTATATTTTGTATATCTCACTGTAACTAAATTAATTAATCACCAGAAATTATCACGACTAAAAAGGCACCTGAAATTAATCATGAATCGTTCAAATTTTATAGACTATATAGTTGCCTTCTTCGCATAATATACACTTATGTGAAGCGTTCAATCATGCTAGCTAGTACTGTTACACAAAAAAAGAAATTGAGTTGTTACACTCATTTCTTTTGATTTTGTTTTTCAATCAAATTAGTGTTGTAACTTTTGTTCTCTATTACTAACCATGGTTAATTTGAAGATGAAGATTATTTCATTAGCGTTACACTTAGGGGTCGTTTGATTAGAGTGTACAAGAATAATATTAAATATGGTATATTAAAATGTTGTCATTAGTTACGTTGTACTTAAGATTATTTATTATGCAGTGTTTGATTTAATGTATTAAAATAATATATATTCTAAACGTATATTTATTTATAAAATATACCCTCCACAAATATAGTGAAAAATTATGAATTTTTTTAAAGACAATTGTGTTTTTAACTAAACTAATGCATGCATTAAAACCTCTTATGATTAATTTTTCGGAATAAACTATACCATTGTGCCATGCGGCCTAGAGCAATGTCCATTTCATTTCTATGACGTCTTGTACTGTTGATTTCAGAAGTTCTCAAATATTAAATATTTACAATTAAATTGAATGGAGAAGGTGACCAATATGACTCATCGTCCAATGAAAAATTGTAGTTCTAAGAGCAATACTCAATTTCAGTTTCAATTGAGTATTGTTTTTTTTTTTTTGAAAATTTTAAGTTTATTTATATGAATTTTTCGTTAGATCTAAAAGCATCACTATATATAAAAATTAACAAAATTGTCGCATTTAAAATATGTATTGGGATTTGTCCAAGTACGGATGAACTTCACTTAAAAATTAAATAAATTATTGCAGTTCATAAGCTAATGCACATTTTTTGTTATAATTTTTTTTAGGGTCCGTTCGTAATGGGGTGAACTCCAATCTTCTTCTTTTAGAAAAATATTATAGTTCGTTCAGTTACGGGCAAATTTAATAGTTAAAAAAAAAAATTGAACCAACTAAGACAAAGCCGAATGCCTACATTTTTTTATGAGCATTTCTGTCTACCGAAAATAATCACATCCATCATTTTCCTAAAATAACAAAACAAGAAAACAAGTGAATATCCAAATATTTTGAAGTGAACTTTTTTTTTTTTACCTTTGAACGCACACAACTATAAAACTTACGACCAAAGTTTTCATTATATAGTATTCTTTGCATTTACAAACATCTGGTTCAATTGAATGTGTAGACTTTTCGAATTGTTGCGACGTGTATCAAATTTCAAAAATCAAAATATGAAGTATGAAAAAGTAGAAGATGGATGAGAGAATGTGGAGTAAATTATCCATATTTATTGTTGAAGAAAGAGATATAATTTCGCGTGAAGAAGAAAGAGATATGAATATATGTGACGAGTTAATAAAAACAATTGTTGTTTGCTTATTTTTGAGTTAACTACCTGTAAAGTTTGTGTAATACTATCAAAAGGGATGACAACGTTAAAAAAGAGAAAAGATATAAAGTGACACCTGAACTTGTCCCGAATTTTAAAAAAGACACATGAACTATGCGGGCGTCCTACTACCCCACTAAACAATCTTGAACCGATATTATTACATCAGTTTTTGTCCACTTACATAGAGAGAGTGTGCATTCTCTCAAAAGAGAGTGAACAAACTAAAATAACTAATATAATTTTATTATACATATATTTTCTTATTATTTTACTAACTTTTTTTCCTTTTTTTTTTCTTTCTTTCTTCTTTCTTCTTCAAAAATTCATTGTCATCTCCATTGAAGTTTCTCACTTTCAATGTCACCATTTTTATCATAATTTCACCATCCTTTTTTTTTACTACTATTAGTTTTACTCTCTTTAATTTTAAAACTTTATCTAAATATTTTCTTACATTTTGAACAATTTGATAAATCCATTAGATTTTAAGATGATTAGGAAGTATCATATAGTTTCTTTTATCCGATTTCAATAAAGTTCTTTCAATTTTTGGGGAATTTATTGATTCTTTTTAAATTATTATTTCTAATTTTGAAGTTATATGAAAAAGAATAATTGATAATACCTTCAAAATTTTAAATTTTCTTAGAAAAATAATTAATTTTGTTATGAATAATTCAAAAAAGTCTAGAAAATAGTATGATTTTTTTTAAACTAAAAAAATCATTGAAATAAATAATTTGATTGGAGAAGAATAAGATAAATAAAAGAAAAAAAAGGGAGAAAGGTTCAACTTGATGTGGGGGTGGGGTGAGGGTTGGAGGTGAAAGATAAGAAAGAAAATAAAATTAAAATTAAAATTAAAATAAGTCAACAATTAAGAGAATAAGTCAAAAATTAAGAGAGATAAAAAAAAACTTAAAATGATTTTTTAATATATTTTTAATTGAATTAACACGTGTCATGTAATGATTGGTGTGTGAACACACTTGCTTCCTAAAATCTGGGACTGATAGAAAAATGATATAATAATATCAGTTCATAATTGTTTAGTGGTGTAATAGAATGGTTGTAAAGGTAAAGTGTCTTTTTGGAAATTTGGGACAACTTCAATGGTAACTTTATGTTTTTTCTCGTTAAAATGGTAATTATAGTTCGCCCATAAATGAGCGAACTTTCTATTTTGATGTGTATTTTTAAAGAGTGACCCTTTTAATATTTAGGGTTCAAAAAGTATTCGTTTTAATGTCGGACTCTAAAAATGAATGTCTAATAACCACTTATATTCTTGTTTTCCTCTTTCGATAAAATTTAGCCACTATAATGACTTTATTTTTTAAAAAATGGGTCCACAATGAAAAAGGAGGGAAGCAAATGATAGAAAGCAGACGGATGTTCCAAAGTATATCATGATTATTGATTAGTATTATTTTTTATGTTTTACAATATTTTAATGAATATGTAAAGAGAAGATTTGGAGGATGTTTCTTAGCGACTTCACGAACCAACTACCAAGTGACCATTAGCTGATTTCAAAATAATTTATTAGGGGGTGAATAAAGACTAAATTCAGGTGGGTCTACCATTTATTTTTTTTATATAGACTAGTGAAAGCACCTGCCATTATTCTATGGCAGTAAAGATAAAAGAGTGAGGGAAATACAATAATCTTAAATATTAAAATAATTATCCTATCTCAATCTGGCCAATAAACAACCCGCACTCGCTATAATGTATAGCCTAAAAAGAATAACAATCAATCAACCAAAAGGATTTGTTAAAGTTAATTGGCCATTTACAAGATATGGATATATCATTAATCACATAAGGCCATTATTAGATAAGCATTTCGAGGGACCTAGCCCCTTATTCATTGTGTTATCTTAATTCTAAAGTTATCTGCAGCCGAGATTTACACGGATCACCTATATACTCAAAGATATTGGTGTCACACTTACCACAACTCCAATACTATTATGTGATAATCTTAGTGCACTTTACATGGCTGTGAATCTAGTATTGCATGTCAGGACTAAACATGTAGAGATAGACTATCATTTTGTTAGCGAAAATGTGCTAGGGGGACAACTCATAACACATTTTGTTCGATCACAAGATCAGCTAACTGGCATACACACCTAGGCACTTACAAAGCAACAATTTGCAGCCTTTTGAAGCAAGCTAGGAGTGGTTAATTCACCTCTCACTAGCTTGAGCGAAACTGTTGTTGGAGACTAGCGTAAGGAGTAGAATTGTGTTAGCATTAGGAGAGTACTGTATGTATTGCATTAGGAGTGTAAGTGTTGTTATGTACTACTAGTTAGAGTTAACTTACAAAGTAAAATTTAAGTACAACTCTCCTATATTGTAACCTGCCAGCAACCTCTATATAAGGAGGTATTGTATAGTAGCTTTACATAGGAAATATATCAATAATATTGAGCCGTTCTTTTCCTATATGTACTGTGTTTTCTGCAATGAAGTGTGTAACCATTTATCTAAAAGTTGTTTATAGAGAGAGCACACTTTTATTAATAATATTTTCAACACACCCTTTCACGTGTGAGCTTGATTTTTTTATGGGCCAAACATGTGATTTTTTTTTTTAATTTGGATGACGGTGATATTCGAATCCAGGACCTTTGACTGTTTTGATACCATGTAAATATTAGGTTCTTTAGGAAATTAGGTTGTTTGGTGAAAAGAATCTTGTAACTCACCCAATCATATGGATTATATTTTGGCAAAGGATGAAAAATTATTTTCTGATTATAGAGGAAAAAAATCACATATCATTAGGCTTCATAAAAATCGATTTATCAACTAGGGTAAGTTCTATTTGATTTAATTTGATTTTAATCCAAAATCAATCCAAATCAAACCACTTGTTGTCAATGAATGACAGTCATTTCCTTTTTCTTGTGCACGTGATAGAAAAACATGAAAAAATGGCTTTTACCACTAGTCCACTTGCCTAGTGAGAAACTTCAAAGAAGCCTCAAATTCTAAATAAATTAATGGGACCCTTTTTCAGGTGCATGTACCTTGTTGCTCCTCTATTTTTCACTACATATTACCCCAATTCCTTCTACTCTTCCAAAATTCACAAATCTTTTCTCTTTACCTTACACATACAAAACCTTCAAAAACTCATAATGTATCAATTACCCATTTCTACAGAGTTACCTCCGACTTTTTTTCCGGCAGAATTCCCGGTGTATTGCCGGAGTTCAAGTTTCAATAGTCTCATGCCATGTTTAACCGAATCATGGGGTGACTTGCCGTTAAAAGTTAACGATTCCGAAGATATGGTAATTTATGGGCTTCTACAAGACGCCTTCAGTATCGGATGGACGCCGTCAAATTTAACGTCCGCGGAAGTGAAACCAGAGCCGAGGGAAGAGATTGAGCCAGCTATGAGTACTTCTATTTCTCCGCCGACAGATACTGCGGCGGCTCCAGCGGCTTTGCAGCCTAAAGGAAGGCATTACAGGGGCGTTAGACAAAGGCCATGGGGAAAATTTGCGGCGGAAATAAGAGATCCGGCTAAAAACGGCGCACGGGTTTGGCTTGGAACTTACGAGTCGGCTGAGGAAGCGGCGCTAGCTTATGATAAAGCCGCTTTTAGGATGCGCGGTACTAAGGCTCTATTGAATTTCCCGCATAGAATCGGTTTAAATGAGCCAGAGCCGGTTAGAGTGACGGTTAAGAGACGATTACCTGAACCGGCTAGTTCATCGGTATCATCAGCTTCCGAAAGTGGCTCGCCGAAGAGGAGGAGAAAAGGTGTAGCGGCTAAGCAAGCCGAATTAGAAGTTCAGAGCCGGGGACCAAATGTTATGAAAGTTGGTTGCCAAATGGAACAAATTCCAGTTGGCGAGCAGCTATTGGTTAGTTAAAATATGGAGCTAAGAACTCAACGGCAAGGGCTTGTTTGGCTTTGAAGTGGACAGAAAATAGCAAATCATTCCACTTGGTGAGAAGTGGACCAAAGAGGCCATTTGGATTATGTGTATCTGGCGTGTAAAGTGCACTTTTTAGTTTGTGCTTTAATGAAGAAAAAAAAAACACATTTTCATACGGTGCTTTTGATTTATTGAATGAATAATATTCTCTTTATCCCTATAATTGAGTTAGGTCGAAAATAATGAAGTTAGTTAGCACTATACAATGACAAATAATGAAGTAATTAGACAAATGTTGCTTTGCAAACAAGGGAAAAAGAATTTTCTTCTGAGAAGTGTTGGATAATACCAATGTTCTGCTTATGACAAGGTCTACGAGGGGTGGGGTGGTTCGCGTCAAAGTTGGGATCAAACATAACGCTTGTCTGGTCTTAGTTACGTAAAAAAATTGCGCCTTTGCTATCAGCTATAACTTTTGACATGATGATAAACACTTGATCCTAACAAGTGTATTCGAGCCAAGATCGTGGGTTTGATTTCCAAGAGCCAGAGCGAGCCCATCTCTAAGCTAAACCTAAAATTAAATAAAATCTCTAAGCTAAACTAAAAATAAAAATAATGAAGTGCTTACCATCAGCTATACCTCTTAACATGATGTTAAGCAGTTGATCCTAACAAGTGATATCAAAGTCAAGATCGTGGCTTTGATTCCCAAGAGCCAGAGGTGAACCCATGTCTAAGCTAAACTTGAAATAAAACAATGAAATAGGTCTCTCTCTAGCTGTATTCGAACCCTAGTGTCGCAGGTAGTTCCTCTAGCTTGTACCAGCGGCACAAAGACACTACTATGCTTCCCATGGATGCATGTTAATTATATCCTAGTATGTATCAGTTTCTCAAGATAGATATACATATATACACATGTTTTTTTCCAGAAGTTATTGGGTGCACATGTACCCCATCGATACATGTGGGTCTGCCTCTGCCAAGAACAACATTTTGCATAGGGTAAGTATTGGGAGGGGGATTGTTGGGTAATGCCAATATCCTGTCTACGGCAAGGTCCACAAAGAGCTGGGTGGCCATGTCAGAGTCATGATCGAACATGACACTTGCGTGGGCTGTGGTGGACTTAATTAAGAAATAAAATTGTATCTTTACTATCAACTATAACTATAACTTTTGACATGATGATATTTGTTTGATCCTAATATGGAGAATATACCTTCAGTAAGGAACAGTTTATAGAATTACAAAAAGGACAAAAGAAAAGCAATTGGCATAGTTAGATGTGTACATATCTAGCATAGTTAGATGTGTGTATATTTCCTTCCACATGTATTTTGTTTTCTGTCACATTGAACCCCATGAATTTGCAAGGACTTTCTTCACTCTCTCACCTGAATATTCTAAAAAATTATTGATAAGTTAAGGAAAATTATTCTCTCATCTGCTCCACTCCATGGCTCCCATCCATAAAACAAATGTATGTACGTCGAAAACTATTTAAATTTGTTAGTAAATTTTCTTTAATTATTTAAATTAGAAGATAATAACAATTATTGAGCATTTAAAGACCTAATAGGCCTTCTTAATTATAGTTTGTCTATTTACGTATCATAGCTATAAGTTAAATAACTATTGCCTTTCAAAATTTGAAAAATCTCCTAGTGTGTTTTTAAGCGTGGAATAGTCAGATGATTAACCACTTCAATATATCATCTCTTTTATAAAATACATTACATCATTTTAATTTCAATAAGCCGTAAAACTTTATACATATCATTTCAATTAATATTGATCATGAATACAATTGAGGGGAAACTACATAAAATACTCATCTGGACATATTTAATTACTTGTTTTTACTCGAATGGGATTTAAGTATAGTTGCTACCCATAACCCATTCCTTAGCATCTGATTTGCTTCAGAATATACTAGGGTATGTGCCTAAGGCTGGCAAACGGATAGGGTTTGACCGGTCCGGTTCCCGTACTGGTAAATCCGGTACCGGTTGAACCGGTCTTATAGGGTACCGGAACCGGTACCGAAACGGAACCCAGTTTTTTATTCGGTTGATCCGGTTTGATAAGAATCAGTTTCAGTCTGGTTCCTGTCCGGTTGAACCGGTTCAATAGTCACTTCCATTTAATTTTTTTTAAAAATTTGAACGTTAATATTTAGCCGTTGGGCCCTTTTAGCCGTTGGGCTGGGCCCAAAACGGCTCAAAACACCCCCCACTCCTCTCTAACCCCTTAACACTATAAATATACCCATATTCTTTTATTTAAATCACAAATTCACAAATTATCTCATTAACATCTTACAAAATCTCTCAATTTTCAATCTCTCATAAATTCATAATTATTATTTTGTGATATTGACTTGGAGTTCGGATTTTGGAGATTTATTTGAAGTAAATCGGAAGCTTCAATTGGCATCTCTCAATTCCGGCTTTGGTTATACGTCTACTTTTACGTATTTCGGTACATTCATTAATTCCAACTTTAATTTTTTATTTGTTTATTAATTAAGTTATTTTATTTTTTTGGTTATATTATCTTGCTTGTTTTTCATAATATTAATTATTTTAAACTTGAACATGAATTTGGAAAAATATAGTGGTAAAAGACCAATGTCGGAAAGAAAAAATAATAGGGGAGGAGGAAGTAGTTCTAATTCTAAAAATTTGCCACCTCCTAGATTTAGAATTAATACTAATGATTATACTCATGTTGATGAAACTTCTTTTACACGAGACTCACGACCTATTGAATTTAATTCCGAAAATGAAGTAGATCATGAAACTTTAAATAGATGTTTTACTAATTTTGAGGAAGAATTAGATGATGAAGTAGAAATAAATGAGGAAGATGATGAGACCTCTACCCCTACTAGTCCGGCTATCGAATTATCGGAACAAGATGAAGTCCCCTTTTTACCTACTTTTTCAAAGACCGATGTACGTGTTAAAAGATCTTTAGTATGGAAACTTTTGGTACAAAATGAGGAAAAAACTACTGTTACTTGCACAAAATGTAAATTGATCATGAAACATGTAACTACGGGTACACAAGGGGGAATGTGACGACTAAGAACACATTTGAGAAAGTGTAATAAAGAATTTGCTCGCCTAGATGATATAGAAAGGGCTAATAGAAATGGAATACCCATACCTGACAATTCTATGGGAGTTGGGGGTTCTAATATGGTTCAAAGTGTATTAAATATGACTAACCCGGCTAGCCGAAGCACACACCGCACATATAGTAAAGAAAATGATCGTAGAGAATTAGCTAAAATGGTTGTTGTTTGTGGTTTGCCTTTTTCATTTCCTTCACATCCTGGTTTTATTCAGTATATTCGGGAATTGTATAACCCAGATTATGAAGGTATTCCAAGAAATACAATTAAAAGTGATCTTTTTAAATATCAAAAAGAATATTGTCATTTTCTTCGTTGTTTATTTGTTTATTATGATGGTAGATTATCTATTACTTCTGATATGGGACGTAGTTCTAATGGTAATGATTATTTTACAATTACTATCCATTGGATTGACCATGAATGGAACATGCAAAAACGAATATTAGGATATAAATATGTTGAAGAAACTAAAACCGGTTCTTATATAGCAACAAAAATAAGCTCTATTTTACAATTTTATGGAATATGTAATAAAATAATGAGTGTCACTTTAGATAATGTTTCTAATAACTTAAAAGCAATTGATTATTTAAAATGTAGACTTTGTCCAATTGATAATGATTCTATTCATATTAAGTGTGCCGCATATGTGTATAATTTGATAGTAAAAGATAGTATTTCTCAATTTGGAATTTCTTGTGAAAAAATTAGACTTGCTTGTAATTGGATTTTTAAAGCTAAAATAAAAGCTAGAATTACAGAATTTAAAAATCGTTGTAAAGAATATGGACTTAAATATAGAAAAGTTCCAAAAGAAGTATGCACTAGATGAAATTCTTTATTTGAAATGCTTCAAGTTGCTTATATTTATCAAGAGCCGGTACAATTAGTTTTTAATGCTCATAATGCGGACCCGAATTTATGAATTGGCTATGAAGTTTGGGAAAATACAAAAGAACTTATTGAATTTTTAAGTGTTTTTTATAAAGTAACAAATGCTGCTTCTGGTCAATATTATCCAACTATTTCTTATGTTTTAGTAAATATTTGTGTTATTTCATCTGAATTTGTAAAATATAAAGGAAAAGATCGATTTGAAGATTCCCTTGCTTTTATGATTGAAAAATTCAAAAAATATTTTTTCCCTATTCCTCAAATCTATTTGACTGCTACTACTTTCAACCCAAATTACAAATTAAAAGGTGTTGAAAGAATGGTTGAAAAGATTTATGCAAATTTAGAAATTAAAGATGATGAAACTCCTAGTGTTGAAGATTGTAAAAGTAGCATATATATAAAAGCTAGAAAGTTATATAATACATATAAATCTATGGAAAAAAATATTCCAATAGTTGAACCTCCATCTTGTAAGCCTAGAAGTGATGATACGGATGATTATCTTGAGCTTGAATCATCTACTAATAATGATTTTGATTTATATTTCAATCAGGCACGGGAAAAGATTAGGCATGAAGAAGGACAACTTCAAGCTCCAATATTAGTATGGTGGAAGAATCGTGAAAATCAATTTCCGACCCTTGCTAGGATTATTCGAGATGTGCTAGCGATTCAAGCATCATCGGTCGCTTCGGAGCAAGCCTTTAGTGCAGCAAGATTTATGATTGGAGATCATCGATATTCATTAGCAAAGGATAGTTTGGAAATATCGGTGTTGTTTCGAGATTGGGTCAATGCCGAAAGAAGAAATGCCGGACTACCACAATTAAACAGCCAAATAGAAGACGAAATAGATGAAATATTTGGTGATAATAGTGATTATGGCATGGAAGCAATGGAAGAAGAACGACAAATACAAGTTCCAAAAAATGTTTCTTTTGAAATGATACAAAAGTTACGAAAAGATTTTAAAAAAAGTTTCAATTGTTAGTAGTTAGTACTTAGTACAATAATTAATATTCAATACCTAGATTATGTACTCTTTGTCTCTTTCTAATATTTGTATTGTACAATTTATATATTTGAATAAATATACGGCTATTCGCCTTGATTTTCTTTTAAAATAGTCTTTTATATTTAATCCAACTATCCAAGGCATTTTACAAATTTAATTTTCAATTATTTAATATTAGTTTAAACTTTAAACTTTAATATACAATTGAATTTTAAGGTTTAAACTTTAAATTCAATATAAACTTTAAAGTCAATTTTAAACTTTAAATTCAAATTTTCAATATAAACTTTAAACTTTAAAGTCAATTTTAAATTTTAAAGTTTAAACTTAAATTCAATTGAAACTTTAAAGTTTAAAATTTTAGATTGAAGTTTTTTAATAATATAATATTATTAATTAATAATATAATATTATATAATAATTAAAGTTAATAAAAAAAAACCGGTACACAATGATCCGGTAAAAACCAGTTCCGGTCCGGTCCAAACCGGTTCCTATCCGGTAACTAAGGGACCAGGCGGAACCTTTGGGAATTTCCGATAAAACCGATTCTGGTAAGATTCGGTTCTGATAAATAAATCCGATAGTGTGTCTCGATTCCGATAAAACCGGTCCTGTTGATCCGGTCCTGTCCAATTGCCAGCCTTATATGTGCCAATTGCTTTTTGACGTTTTCTGTACATTTTCTTTTGATTTTTCCTTTTAATTCCTTTTTCTTCTTTTGTTTTGTTCCTTTCTCTTCTTTTGTCTTTGTCTCTCTCTTTCCATTTTAAAAATAAAATTAAAATTTTAGCGAACTATTTTTAGATTTAATAAAAATATAAGAAAATCAAATAGTTACACTACAACAAAAAGTAATTAAAAATAAATAAATTCTAAAATACACTAAATTATTTATTAAAATATAAATTAATAGAAAATATATTCTTATAACAATTTTTTTTTTTTTTTTTGCAAATGAAAACAAAAATTATATCTAAAATACAACTCTATCTTTTGTATCTTTTTTACAATAAAAATTAGGATATAAAATTAAATGTCAAAATTATCATATATAGTTATGTAGCACAAATGTATATACATAATATTTACACAATATTTATACATTAGAAGAGTTCATCTTCCTCAATGAGATGATTTTGCCATTTTAATCTAAATCATCTCAAACCTCTTATAAATAGTTCCAAATTTTTAGATATAAGCTTCTCTAGATATTTTTGAGTAGTTCGATATATAATTCACTCGACACGTTTCACATTTGTGACATGTAGAATTTTAGTTCTCGACATAACCCACGATCTTAATGATACAAATCTTGATACTTGAGGAACTCAAGCCTAATAAAGCATTTAGGAATCCTTCAGCTTGTTCCTCTACTTCTTCCTCTAAGGTTTAGGTACATCTATAAATTTTTCTAGTTGCTCTCCTTTTTAATTTCCCTTTTACCTCAACTCCTTCTATAGAATGTAAGGCTCTTTGTTTGCATTGATGTTCAAGGAAGTACCTTTCCTTACAAATGCAACCGATGCCCTGTTTCCTCAGTGAATCAAGGGTAATAGGTAGATTTCTTCGTATTAATAAAGATCTAAATTGCAGTCTTTGGTTAGGGTAGTTTATTCTCAAAGGTTGTTGGGCGAGAAGGATAGTAAGTGTCTATTAAGAGTAGTTTGTGAATTTCGTCGATATGTAAAGGCTAAAGGTCTTGGTGGTATTTTGAGGAGGTATGATGGAAACAAAATGAATAAGGACTCTGAATGTCACGATCCAAATTACGGGATCATGCATGCACCTATTCTAATCTAATTAGATAGGTGATTTTTTTACCAACTTAGCTTTCCTCATTTAATTAAAAAATATTCTTACATAAAAGTATTTGCATTGATAAGGTAAAATGAAATAAGAAAATTCCTTTCGGACTTTACAGAATATTCAACAACTCCCAAGGACCTAGTCTAGATAGGTACAAGAGCTTATAATAGAGTACATACATAATATAAATAAATACACATGAGAGAGATACTACTTTCACTTGAGAACAAGGTGGGTAGAAGTTGATGCTGAATAATCATTGTCCATGCTTCAAACCTTGAAACAAACCTACACCAACCAACAGTGTAGCAAGAGTAGTATCAGTACATCATAGGTCAACCTGGATTAATTTCACGTAAAGGTGTCACAGAATTAACAGAAACAACAAGCATAAACTTATATATCACCTTTTTAAAGGTGAAATATTAACTCATTAGGCTAGTTTCATTTTTTATTTTAAAACAAAATAGCAATAATGTTTGGATGGCCCAAAGGACCATCCCAAGATCTAAATGAAAACAACAAAACATATCCAACGTTTAAATAAGAAATAAGTATCTTGTTCTTGTCGGCTCTTCCTCTTCTACTTTGAGATGTAAGATTTTCCCCTATTTTCTTAATTTTTTCTCCATGTTCTTCATTTTGAGCTGCGCCATCTTTGCTCCAGCAGTCATGTCATGCTCCATGCTTACACCCTGGATGTGGCTGACACTTGGAGACCATTGTTGGCCCTTAGTGAACCTTTGACCTTGCTAACTATGATTCACATGACTCTATGAGATACATGGAAGATTTAATAGATGATCATTTTAATCATTTAAAGAAAATTCTAGAACATTGTTTAAAAATACTCCATGTTACTAGCTCACCTTGGCCTTTAGTAGCTTGGGATATGGACGTAATTGGCCCTGTTGAACTAGCAACATCTAATGGACACAAATTCATTCATGTTGCAATTGACTACTTCATTAAATGAGTTGAAGACACCTACCACAAAATTTGTCTTGAAGAAGGTTGTGGATGATTTTGTCAAAAATCACATCATTTGTCGGTTCAGAATTCCTGAGTCAATTGTTACATATAATGGAACCAACTTAAATAGTGATTTGATGAAAGCATTGTGTGAGAGATTCAAAATCAATCATCGAAATTCTACAACATACAAGCCACATAGGAATGAAGCAGTTGCAAATAAGAATATCAAGAGGATACTACGTAAGATGATTGACAATTACAAGAATTGACATGAAAAATTGCCATTTTCTTTGTTAGGGTATCGTACTACTATTGGAACTTCTACTTGGGGTACGCCTTATTTTCTAGTGTAATGGTAATGAAGTTGTTATACCTGCTGAAATGGAAATACCATCTATGCGGATCCTTCAAGAAGCAGAGCTGAGCGATGCTAAAAAGGTGCAGAAATGATTTGAGAACTGAACATTAATTGACAGAAGAATGATTAATGCACTTTATCACGGTCAACGATCTATCAGAATAGAATGGCCAGAGCTTTCAATAAGAAGGTCAGACCAAGATATTTCTCACCTGGGAAATTGGTTCTGAAGCAAATCTTTCCAAATCAAGATGAGGCAAAGGGTAAATTTTTACCGAATTGACAAGGTCCATATATGGTTTTCTGGGTTTTGATTGGCGATACACTCATACTAGTAGAAATGAATGGTGAAATCTGGCACAGACCTGTCAAGTCAGATGTTGTGAGGAGATACTACATCTAAGTTTGATTCCTGCTCTTTACTTTGTGATTTCGAACTATGTCATACCTGATTTCCGAGAGGATACGTAAGTGCTCCTATGTAGTTTGCTGTTGTGAGGAGATACTACACCCAAGTTTAAATCATGCTCTTTACTTTGTAATTTAGAACTACGTCAGACCTGATTTCCGTTTAAGATGGATACGTAAGCGCTCATATGTAGTTTGGTCTCACCCTAATGAAATTCACATTTTTCTTGATTATACAACCGTGGCATAATTTTTGAGAGGATCTCAAAAATTTCATCAAAAGAGCATTCTTTTGCAAATCATAATACCATGGCATAATTTTTGAGAAGATCCAAAAATTCCATCAAAAGAGTATTCTTTTGAAAATTGTAAGACGAGGGCAGAATTTTTGTAAGGATCTCAAAAATTCATAGCAAGCGATTTACAATCTACAAAAATGATCAGAATATTAGAAGTTCTTTATTGGGACATAAATTATTGAATGTTTTTTCAATAATATCTATGATGCACACCAAAATCGAAAGACCTCTTCCAATTAGATAGTGTAAAGTCTAAAAATGTGTCATGCTCAAAGATTCAACAATATTTTAGAAAATTTATCATTTTTGTGTTTTCAAAAACTTTTTTTCAATTTGTTATTTTTATACTATTTATATATCACCCAAAGCTAATGCCCGAAAAAAGCCTGGATGTCAAGGATGAATGGAGCATGCTGGTCAAAACAGAGATACAAATCAACCTTTCCTTTTATAAACTAATAATTTTACTTCGAACTTAAAAAAGAATAGATACACATGCAAGAAGCAATTCCAACATCGCCCGGATAAAAGTCATGAAATAACGCTCTATCCTTCCAATAAGACGAAGGTCTAAGCTACTATATACTCTCAACTATTATTTTGAGCCCAACAACCGCCAAGAAATTACACTGTGTCCTTTCAATATGATGGAGGTCTAAGCTACTCTAAACTCTCAACTGTTATATGGTGCCCAACAATTGCTATGGAACAAACACTCTGTCCTTCTGATAAAACAAATGTCTAAGCCACTTGAAGTATAGCCTAAGCTAACAAACAGATGATTACAACTCTATAATCAACTAAACAAATAAACTTGAATAAAAACTAGTAAACTTAACCCTAAAGATCAGGTTATTAAACTATTTCTTCGTATCCGCAACACTCAAAATATTCAATCAAAACTCTCTCAAATACGAACGCTTTCTTAATCCCACTTGGACTCTGTCTGGGAGGAACATGTTGGTCGAACTAGTTTCTTACATCTGTTCTTCTATTGTCACACATCAAAATCTTCCTCGATCTAAAACCCTTCTTCTATTATGAAAGAGGTCTCTTAAATCTCAATCAATCATTCTATCAAACAACTTACCATTTTCTGTTGCATCTCGATGGAGAGATCGAGATTGAATGCTGACATCTTGATCTTCAACGAAATTCTTAATGCTATTACTAATTAAACTCGTGCTAATATGTCAAGAGATGAAAGAAGAGATGGTAGTATCCAAGAACTTGAACAGAATGATTCAGCATAGTTGAAGCCACTGCTGAATACCTCTCTAATCTAGATTCTACCATCGCTTATTGTCGTAGAACTTCCATCTCTTGGCATATTAGCAGGAGTTGAATTACTAGTAGCATTAAGAGTTCCACTGAAGGTCAAGTTGTCAACATTCATCTGAGGTGCAAAAATAAATGATAAGTTGTTTGATAGAATGATTGGTTGATACAGCCTATTTGTCAATGTAGATGTGCAAATTTTCTGCCTCTTTCTAGTAAAAAGGCTTCAGCATACTGAAAATACATGTTTGTAAACAAAAAGAAAAAAACAAAAAAAAATCATAAACACATCTGTAGATACTTGTACCAACATTGGATTATAGTTAATTAAAAGAGTTAGGAGCCATTTGGTATGGGATTTATCCCATGAATTGAGATATATCCCATGAGATTTTATTCCATCATTGTTGTACAAATGATTGGATAAATAATTCTGAAATGTCTTCCTATTGTGGCTTTATGGCCTGAAATTGCTCGGAGTACATGTTAATTAGCATTGTTATGCATGGAATTTAACCACGAGTCTGCAAAAATTGTGTGGCGCACAGTAGAATGTTTCATTGCTTACAAGGTGATGGTGGCCTAATATGTGTCTCTCTTACTGGAGTTGCTGCATTAGAAGCGAATGCAATGGTAACATCCATGGGAGAACCATTAAGACTCAAACTTAACCGTTAAGAAATATGAGAATGCAATGGTAACATCCATGGGATAACCATTAAGACTCAAACTTAACCGTTCAGAAATATGAATGGATCTTACCATTGCATCAACTTCTAATGTAGAAACTCCCGTAAGAGAGCCATAAATTGGACCCATCATCACCTTGTAAGCAATGAAATACTCTACTGCGTGTGCGGCAAGCAGTTTCTCTATGGTAAGTATGGGAAATAGAAATATAGTGTCAAGAAGTGTATGGAGCAAATCTCTACCACACTAACACAACTGGTGGTTAGTATGTGATGTTTTAACAGGAACACTGCGAAAAGTACTTGTTAGGACCAAAATAAATCAGGTGTCAAGGTAGCAATGCAAACCTCAAAAGACCATGAGTAAGAAAACTAACGAGAAATATACCAAAAGACCCAAACAATTAATGTGGTTTGGTCAATTGACCTACGACCATAATAGGAGATGAGCAATTCACTATATAAAAGAGAGTACAAAATATAAAGAGGAATAACCTCACGCAATTCCCTCGGAATAGAAGGAGGTTCATACAAGTGTTAACGTAACACTTGTGTCTCACAAATTCTCCCCCTAAACAATGTTGTAGAGGAGAAGCTACAACTTCTGCTATTCTTCCTGAAGTGTGTGACCATCTTATCTAAAAGCTTAAGCCGTTAGAGAGGCCTGATTATTTTTTCATGGAGCACACCTTTATTAGTTAATTATATTCTCAATATGCCCCAGCATACGCGGGCCTGATTCTTTTTTTCATGGGCCAAACACATAAAGTTCTTTTTGATATGATTGGTGTCGATCCCACGACCTCTGCATGTTCTGATACCATGTTGAAGTGTGTTGACATCTCATCTAAAAGATTAAGTTATTTGAGAGAGCACACTTTTATTAGTTAAGTATATTCTCAACAATGCTAACAAGCTAAGGGAAAGTTTCTTCCTTTGGATTGACCAGGTTGACATCACTAACTACTTGCATGTTCTATATGCTATTGAGCAAAATCTTGTATTGCATTTCAAGTTAAATAAGTATTCTAATTCTTGGAACAAGTCACTCCAATATTTTTCCTGCTTCTGAAAGTCTGTTTCCATTGGGAAGTCAGGTGAATTTGTTTTATGTCTATTTTATTCTCCTCTAGTTTGTTTGTTTGTCTTTTCCGTAATATTGCAAAGTACTGATATATTACTATATGTTGGGTATAGACATGCCAGAGTTGTTACGTGTCAAATTGGCTGTCGAGGAATGTACTAATGGCCACAACATGGCCTACGTCAAGCAGTTATTCAACTGCATAGTACCAGCTTTGGTGGAAGTTTTGCATAAGGTTGACTTAGATTGACAAGTAATTACTAGAGATGCGAATGATTATTGAACTTGTAGTTTAATTCTAATTACGTCTTAAAACATGCTTTGGTGGAAGATTTGCATAAGGTTGACTTAAAGTGACAAGTAATTACTAGAGATGCGAATGATTATTGAACTTGCAGTTTAATCCTAATTACGTCTTAAAACATATAGTACGATTTTACTGTAACTCCTTCTCATGACCTTTAATATTTAATCTTATTATGTATAATTTATTATGTATTCTTCTCTGGACTTCAGATATCTGGACTACTGTTGGTTGAAGGTCAGGTCCAAAGCAATGTGGATGTGATAAAACAAGTCGAACAAGCAAACATCAGAGAGAGCAAAAGTTGAAGACTTTTATTCCTATGAAAGGGAATTGCTCAGGGAGGAAAATGAGCAAGAAAAGGAAGTGTTTGACCAACTGTGTTTAACATATGATTGTTTCTCAAGAATGCGTGGCAAATCTGTTTATCATTGAACATATCTTTGGCATTATCAGGCCTATCATTTTGAAATCTTTTTAGCGGCATTAAAGTAACTGTAATTTGTTCATGCTTGTCTGTGCTTGGGGGATTATGATATTAGTTTAGATGGAACTATGTTTTCCTTTGAAAATTAGGTATTATGACACATATCTTCCTTTCCTTTGGGAAACATGCAATGATGAGAGACCAGATGTCAGACAGATTTTTATATGCTAAATGATTGTATATGTTAGACATGCTATTTCATTTATCTAAACCCCACTAGTGTTCAAGATAATTTGGAGAACGTAAGAGAGCTAGTGGGAACCCTAGAGTTAAGCATGCTTGGTACGGGGCATCACCCAAGAAAGTAGAGAGCATTATGTGTCGACATCATGGCTTTGAAATACCTAGGATTGTACCCGGTTCTCATCTGTTAGTGCCTTTATTGATGTGTGGCTTCATTCGTTTTTTCATTAGTTTAAAATATGCTGTAAATGATAAGGCTACAGCTTCTAATATGCTATGCTGACGAGCTAAATGAAGGTTTCTACCCTTGCATGGACCAGGTTGGCATCTCCAATTACTTGCATTATCTATATATATACTATTGAGTGAAATCTTGTATTGCATTTCGAGGTAAATAAGTATGCTAATTCTTTGAAGAAGGCGCTCCAATATTTGTCCCCCTTTTGAAATTTTGTTTCCATCGGGAAGTCAGGAGAATTCTGTTATGTCTATTTTATTTTCCTCTTAGTCGTTTTATGAAATTTTGCATGCAAGTTTGATTTATTATGGGTGAATATAATCTGAAAGAATATGTTTCTACCTCCATCCATCACAGGAGCCTGATACTGAAATATGTTCAAGTATGTTGAATTCATTGAATGAGTGCCTACAAGTCAGTTAAGTTTAATTTAGTCACAACTAGAAGTGGTGGTAGAGCAAAAGACTTGGTGGAACAATGGTAGTGTACTCCCCTCTAGAACATGGGAGAGCCAGGTGTGTGTGTATAACATGGTGGCTCTTCTTGCAAGTCTCTAGTGGGAGGTATTGTATGGTGTTCGAAATTCTAGTGACTTTACCTACAAGAAAATCTAGATAAATATTTGATTTTTCTACAAGAAATTCTAGTATTTCTATAAGATGTTTATCCTAGTCTATCTACAAGAAATTGTAGGAACTTTATCTTCTACTTTAGAATATCTATTTCTATAATGCTTATCCTAGATGCTACACTAGACTATTTTAGAAACTAATCTATGGTATTTCAAAAAATCATGTTTAACTTTTTCACACTCTCCCTTAAAGTGATTTTTTTGAAAAAATACCCCATGCTTGTTGCAGAAGAACTCAATCAAAGCTTTTGAACATCCGTTGGTGAAACACTAGTTCAAATGAATTCCTTATCTAAGAGTTCTTGAAGATGAGTCTTGAGTTCTCTCTACTCTGTCGGAGCCATGTGATAAGGAGGAATAAAGATTGGACGATTACCGACTCCAAATTTTATACAAAAATCAATATCTCTATATAGAGGCATACTAGGCAAATCCGTAGGAAATACCTCCTGAAATTTTGAAACTACTAGGATTGACTCAAAAGAAGGGGAGTCCACACAAAGATCCCGAAGGTGAGATAGGCCAAACAACCAGTCCCCACCAATCTTCTAGCATGATTATAGGATATGATCTTTACTGGCTTAGTAATGTACACACATTCCAACTCTAATCTATCCTTCCCTGAGATTTGTAGAGTTACTGTCTTAAAGTTACAATTAAATACAACATGATAAGGAGACAACAAAGTCATACCCAAGATCACATCAAAGTCTAACATATCAAAAATCACCAAATCTACCCAAGTTTGACAACCCACAAACATCACAAAGCAAGCATGGTACACACGGGTTACTACTGCAAACTTTCTAACCCGGGGTAGAAACATGAATTTCAGGGGGTGGGAGGGGGGCAATCAAGGATATCACAAATTATGTCAAGTCCCAAGACAAATTTAACAAATACTTATGAATAAGACATAAGCCATTTGGTCACATAATACAAGAATAATACCTGTTGTTACGGCATCCCATGCCTCGACCTCTAGCCTTCCCAGGAAGGTGTAAGACTGAGCTCTACAATTTCCTCTGCCCCTATGACCTTCCCTGATCATTACCTCTCCCCACACAGAGGGCGTCCTATGCCATTACAACCTACACCTACTTATACCACAACGTTTACATGTTGTTGCATTTGGTCGCCCACTTACTTTTAAGGGCATTCCCTCTTAAAGTGATCTAGCTCACCACAGTTGAAACATCCTTGATCAAGTTAAGGCTTGTTTGCTGACGAATAACAAGATCCTTGACCACCCTTAGCCTAAGACTGTTGTGTGACCTTGGAATAACCACCCGTAGAAGCTGGTAAAGCCGATTGAATCGGACAAGCTAAATACACCTGCTAACCCAGAAACCTTGGAATAAGAATTAACCACTAAAGTTGCCCACAATTTTTGACCATTTAACGAATGCCTTGTCCTCCAATTTCTTCACATAGTCGGTCACCTTATTGAAGTTCTTTCTTGTAGAAGTCATGTGCACAGATTAGACCTGCAAATCAATGTTTAGTCCCTTAACATAAAGACGTATCCTTTCCTCCTTAGTTTCCCCAAGTTGAGTAGTGTAGCAAGACAAGACATGGAACTTAACCTCAAATGATGCCACATATATGCTACCCTATGCAAGAGCCATAAATTCATCCTTTCCCACTTTGATATGACCCCAAGATAAGGGTAGAATTCTCTGTCCCTATATATTTGTGATATATCCGTTTAATCTGTATAGTGTTCAATGAGACTGCTCTTAGGTGAGTTCAAAATTTCAGAAAAATGAAGGTTAATTTGGAGAATCCAATTTTCTGGCATGTGATCCAACATACTTGAATCTTGCTTGAATGAATGATAACCTCATAATGTTTTTTTTAAAAATATTTTAAACCTTATTTGAAATCTATAAAATTTGAAAATTCCTTATGCTCAATCAAAAACAAGATATATTTATTTAAACATTAGTCTACATTAGTACGAGGAAGAAAGTTCAGCATGTCCTGATAACAAGGAGCAATGTTGCATATGCTTGGCAAATGACACTCAAATCAAAATCCATCCTTCCTTAAGTTTGTAAACTTACTTTAGTTTGATTTTCAACCTTTTTTTTTTGGGTCGTGTGTCTTATGAGTATTTTGACGGGTAAGATCTTGCAAAATTGATCGTTGACTATACCATGTTGGTTGAATCAAAGACTGGAAGAAGGTTGAGAACGCTTGTTCCACACACAAGTGGATGGTTTCAACTATGCTACTTGATAATTCATGCATTCAATGTTCACTTGGCTTTAACTAATTAGTTTAGTTTGGGCTAGGTGAATTGACTGGTGGTTTTATTCTTGTCAATTTTTTTGAATGAGTGCTCTCAAATGAGAGTTATTGTAACATCTTGCAATTTGAAATAGCTAGGAAGGAGCTTAGAATTGGAAATAGTCATTTTTGGAAATAATGAAAATCTGGAAATTTGTTTAAGTTAGGAAAAGTTGAGTTTTTGGTCAACTTCAAATGGCCATAACTCCTAGCTCAGTATGAGTTAGGTGTACTTACACAGATGGTTGGAAAGATCTTGGAATAATCTTTCCAACACCGCTGAGTTTGCGCGATTCCAAGTTCGTAAGAGTAAGTTATTCCTTTTGGAAGTTGAGCTGTTGGATTAAGGAAAGTGTAATCCGGATTTTGGAAGGGTAATTTAGTCTTTTCCTTACCTAATTATTCTAATTCGTTTTTAGGAGTTTAATTGGGGTAAATTCAGATTTTAGTCAGTTTAGAAAAGAGTGAATTTCACGCTAGGAGTTGGAAAAAGGAGAAAAGAGGAGAAAGGAGAAGAAGTAGCAAGAACGTTCAAGATTCGTCGAGTTTAGTTTGTGGATTTCGTCGGGGGTGATCCCTACAAGGTATGTGAGATCACATAGTGTTGCGTTAGTTCAACCACGCGCCAAACATGTTTAATTCAGCGTATTTTCGTCGTAAAAAGATTGAGAATTTGATGTTCTTGATAGTTGTTCTTGAATTGATTTCGTTCTTGAATATGAGTTAGGATTAAGGAGTTTCTTGATGTTAAAATGTTGTTTCCTTGAGTTGTTTGGGTTAGATTTTGTGTATATGATTTGGGTACATGAATCTAAAGTGAATTTGAGAAAAAGAATTGTATTAAAATGATTTAGGATCAGAAAATGACATCAAAAATTCGTCAAACACACCAGGGGAGGGCTAGGCGCGTTGCGCCCACATAGCGCCAGAGAGGCTGGGGCGGCGCGCCCAAAAGGAGCCTCAGAAAGTGGGGGCTGGCGCGGCGCGCCCGGGATGCGCCCAGATCGTCGTTTTTCACCACTTTTCGTCATTTAGCCTATTTAAGTCCTTCTAAAGTGTACTTACACTTTCCATTGATTCTAACTACTCTAAATGACTTCTAAACATCTAGAAATCATCTAGAAACATGAATCATAACCTTAAATCCATAAATTCAAATTCAAGGAAAGTCAAGAGCCATGTCTAGAAAGTTCTTAAAGTCTTTTGCAAATACTTTTAACTTTGTTTTAAGACTTAACGTTCAAGTTGAGTAAAGTGTAAAGAGTAAAGATTGAAGTTCATTTCTTCAAAAGTATTAGGGGACTATGTATTCCCAAAGGGTTTAAAATGTTTTCATATTTAAACAAGAAAGGAAACCTTGATTTCCAAAGAGCCTTTGGGCTAGTTTTCATAAAAGAGTAATCACTTTCTAAATGAAGCAAGAGAGGAAACTTTGATTTCCAAGATAGCCTTTGCGCTAAGTTTTTGAGCACTAATCTCAAATCACAGAAAGAAGTATGTTTTTAAACATAAAAGCTAATATTATATTTTTGGGAGTAGTATTGAGCACCGATATGGGGGAGTGTTCAGACAACTCACAGACCCCATAAACCATGTAGCTACCATGGGTAGAAAAGGGTCATACTTATTAGATGATTCCTTTAGTGCTTTTTAGCATAGACTAGTGGATCCACTTAGTAGTTCAGGTTCTATACTTATGGCAAGGTATAGGACGGCCCTGGCAGCGTGAGGTAAAACGCTGTATCATCACGCTAGTTCTTAAGTGATGGTTGTCGGTTAGAGAAACTCCCACAACAATATTTTGTATTTTTATATACATCAGAAATATTTGTATTTTCATATACAAACAGAGTCCATATTGTATCTTTGCATACATACAAAGTTATTATTGTATTTCTAAATACACAGAGTTGAAACCATGTTTTAAAGCTTTTCTTTATACTGCATTTATTTACAGTGCTTTATATTGAAATCAATTGAGTTTAGTTGAGTTGAGCCAGGCAAGTTCTTCAATTCCTTTCAAGCTTATGTCTTTTTTTAGAATTCCCTTCACATACTCGTACATTCAATGTACTGATGCCATTTGGCGTGTATCTTATTATGATGAAGACACAGATAAACTTGATCAGTATCCTATGCATCGTTGATCCAGTTAAGCACTCAGAGTCAGTTGGTGAGCCTCCTTGCTTTTCGGAGGATCCCTTTGGTTTTGTTTTGTTTTATTGCTTGCTTATTTCAGTTGTTAGGATGATCGGGGGTCTTGTCCCGACATCCCTCAGATTTTAGAGGCTTCATAGACAGAGTTAATTGATGTTAGTTCATGAGTCTTTACTTTTCCTTTTCAGTTAAGTTGAGACTTGAGTTGCCATTTTGGCCAAGTTGAATGTTGACTTATAATACATTCTAAGTTATGTTTTGAGCAATTTAGTTTACTTGTTTTAAAAGTATTTATCTTGAGTAAAGTCTTCCGTTGAGTAAGAAAGCCAGGCCAAGGGTTCGCTTGGGGCTAGAAATGGTTCTCGAGTGCTAGTCCCGCCCAGGGTGTAGGCTTGGGGCGTGACCGTTATTCCATTAAATAGAAAGAATTTTGATTTGCATGCCTAAAAATCTTCTATATATCCCTAAATATATGTTATTCCTAATTGTAGTATGTTTGAAAATTTGCTATATTAATCTATGCCATCTCCTATCATCATTACACAAATATTTAGAGTTATTATGTAGATATGTACATATATTTGAAATCTGTCCAATCATGCTAACACCCCCCTCAAATTGATGCCGGTGGATAAAAAAACATCAATTAGCCGAACAAAAATTTATGACGTTGTCGTGCCATAGACTTTGTTAACACATCAACTATTTGAAGATCACTGGATACATGTGGAAGAGTAATAACTCTCTTATCTACAACTTCTCTGATCTAATGACAGTCCATGTTATGCCCCGAGGCTACCCCCTAGACGTAACACGAGACCTAGGATCATGAGTGACCGCAAGCTAACCCTGATTCTGACATATATCAAGCATCCTAAAAAATAACTAAATAAATCATGTACTATGCGGAAGCTAAAAACAATGGATATTTGAAATGGGGAAAACCCAGCTAGTCTAAAAATATAATATATAATAAGAGTTTAGTAATGACTGAAACAAAACTTAACAACTCGAGCTGAAGCTACTATTATGTTTGAAAAGCCTCTAACTGAATTGAATTGTTGGGACATGCCCCCAGCTAACTCTAGCAAGACTGAAACTAAAATAAACACTAAAAGATAAAACATGTTTATTGTCCTCGAAGTATGAGGACTCACTGAAGCTGCTAAAGTCGGACTGAGGATCGAACTAAGTATGATCTGGATGTTGAGTGCCCTAACGTACATCATGAAATGATGTAGCGCAAAGTATGCGTAAATGCTTGGAATGTACTGAGCATGCATGATATATATATGCTAAGTTGAACAAAGTATATAAGCTGAACAATGCATAACTGAGCAATGATATAATCTGGCCAAGGATACATATATATGTACTAAAGTATAATTGAAAACTAAACTGGAGGCAATGACCAAGTACTAATCACGAAGATAACATGTTGAACTGTATACTGAAGTAAATAATGAAAACTTGGTCAATGCAAAAAGAGTATGACTGTGGGAGCTACTATTAACCGACATAAACCACATGAGCTAAATGTGGAGTTCTATGTATACGCCCCATCGGGAGGACCTTATATACCTTGCCAGGGGTATAGAGGCATGACTGTAGCGTGATCACGAAAATTGATGCCGAACTGAGAGGACTTATAAACCTACACGGGCACGTAGTTCTTGGACTTTGGGGGTACACTGAATCCTAGCTCAACTTGGTGCTAAGTCTAATCCCAACTGAATATTCATGAAGCTAAAATGCACTAAATACTGAATAGCTCGAAATACTAACTTGCTAATTGAGAATGCAACATTTATATACTAAGAACATAACTATAACACCTCAAATTTGAGCTAGGGAAAAGTTACCATTTTTTAGGACTTCATGGTGCCATCCACGAAGGCCAACCACGGCCCATGGATTGGACCACAAATTGTAGGAGAGTTCGAGGATTGGCCATCCAAAATAGTGAGCATGTGCAGGAAGACCAAGGTCCGTTGGTCAGGGTCCGTGGGTCATGGTTGGCAGTTAATTTTTAGGGGCACTTGGGTCTTTTCCAATTTTAAGTAAATCAGAGTGGTGTCGTTTTAACCAAGCCTAGAACCCCTATATAAGTTACTTTAACCCCTAAATTCACTCATTCAAGTCATTCTTTCAAACTCTCCAAAAGAATTGGGTTCCTCTCCAAAATAATTCTCTCTCTAGAAAGTTGAAGAAGAAGAAAGAGTTGAAGCTTGGGTCAAGTTCAAGTTTACATTCCTCAAGCATTTGTGATTACGGTATGATGGATTTTAATCCATGGATCCCCCAAGAATTCCCCAATTGAAAAGTAGAAATCCCCCAATTTGAGTTAGAGTTTTCTTCTAATGTTGTGGGTATTGATAAATGTTGATCCAAATGATTGATATATGATTGTTTGTGCATGAATTTATAGGATGAATTTACATGTACCCATGTCTAACCCAAGCCTAGAAAGATGAAATTGATGTAATTGGGTTTATGCCATGAAAGGAGAATTATGGATTTAGATGTATTCTTTTAGGATTGATGAAATACATAAGAATTGCTTTGAGATTGAGGCTTATGAGATGATTATGATATTAAATTGCTTGAGAGTGAAGCATATATGATGATTATGAGATATAGTGCTTTGTGGTAAAGCTTATGTTATGAATTGTTGATTATTGATGTAATTGTTGTGGAAGGGATAGTTCCCACATAAATTACTTATGTATAAATGTGAAAGGCATTCTCACATTGAATGATTCTAGGTTGAAAGTATTGCTCACCTAAAATGAATCTAGACTAAAATGCTAAGAAATAGATGAGGCAAGAGGTGATTTCTCATGACCTCTAGATAAGAAGGATATGAGGCGATTTTCCATATTCAATAAAGGACAGTAAGAGGTGACTACTCTTATTCCCTAATGTTGAACCTAGAGGCGAATACCCATGATCCCTTGGTGAAAGATATGGAGGAGATATACTCGTATCTTATATATTATGATGTGGAGGCAAATACCCGTGTCTTATGATGTTGGTCATAAAGGCGAATACCTATGATCCCATAATATAAACATGGAGGCGAATACCCATGACCATATATGTAAGGAAAGAGGCGACTACCCATTAGCCTTTATGTAAGGTAAGAGGCGACTACCTATGAGACTTTATATGAAGGCAATGAGGTGATTCCCTATGTCTATAAAAGAAAATTTAAAGATGAGAATGATAGGTAATGAGCTTGAATGATGGACTAAGGTTTCCTACTATGATGAGTAAGACTAATGGAGGATTATCCATGTCTTGGTTAAGTATGCTTTGAGGTTACTTTATGAAGTATTCCTTTTATGTTATGATGATCTACTTTATGCATTGATTATGATTATGACTTATATTGTCTAACTCTTATGTATATGTTAATGTTTATGCAATCTATCATATTTAGTACATCTTTGTACTAATGCATACTATTTCCTACATTTATTATCCAAATGTAGGGTCCAACAATCTCGACTCTCATCCCCGTGGCTAGGATCTTAATAGATGCAAGATTTGAAGATTGGTGAGTCCTCATGGCATTCGAGGATTTGACCACCATTTCTCTTATGTCTTTTGTTTTAATTTTTGAACTTTGTTATATGGGTTATGTCCCAAGGTAGTCATGTTTTAGATGGTTTGAGACAAATTGTAATAGACTTCCATTTTTGATATGAAAACTTTGACGTTGTTGAAAATGTTTTAATTTCCATTTGTATTATCTTATGTTTATGAAAGCTAAGTGGCTTGTATAAGGCCTCTTGGGGTCTTGTACGCCATGTTACATCTAGGGGGTACTCCTGGGTCGCGATAATAACATTCGAAATCTGGAGCATGATTGTCTATCTGAATGTCTTAGCAAGTAAAATTCATGGATTAGGGTAAATTTACACAAACTAGGGTTTTAAATTCTTTGCAAGGAATTATACTAGTTTATCAAGGAATAAGATATTTAGATAAATAGAACACTAATAAACGAATTTGCAGTACATCTTGAGAATCTAGCAACCACAGTCCATGAAAATTGAAGATACTAACTGAATTGTAGGGACCTAATGGGTGAAAGGAACCCACTAGTGAAATCCCACATACCTGGTGACGAAATCTACGGAGAAATACTTTGAATTTTGGGGATGAACCTTGAAGAACACTTCTACTTATTCTTGAGTGAACTCGCCTCTTTCTCTTCTTTTCACTCTAAGTTTGGTGATTTTAGGAGAATGTAGGTTTTGGGTAGGTTCTAACTAGATTATTAGGCTTAGACTGAGTAAAATGACATAGTTTAGGCATCAAACGACGTAGTTTAAGTGCCCAATGCATATGGGAAAGGACCAGAACGACCCTGACTTAAAACTGACGTAGTGCATTCACGGTGGGACTGACGGGACGTCAATAAGACCACGACCCATCAATTGGGTCGTGGTTGTGGCTCTACCCAATAGGGCTCTATTGAAACGAGCGTCACTTGTTACTCCGAGCTTGGATTGTAGCAAACTCGGTGTCATTGGAAAGAGGATTCAATTATCTTTAATTTTATAGGTTATGGGCCACCTAATTCATTTTGTGCTAAAATATATTACCGTTTGAAGTTGATCCAAAACCCTTTTTTTTGAACAACTGTAGACCCTCATCAACGGCCAGACCTACGGTCCGTAGGTCCAAACATGGACCGTACTAGTCAGCCGTGGGTGGGATCAGAGACCACTAAATCTCAAACCCCAACGAGGGGACCCCACCTACTAACCGTAGGTCCATTGATGGACCGTGGACCACGACCGTAGATCTCATCTTTCAATCCTACAATTCTTCTAAATGTAGGACTCACCTATGAGAACTACCTACCTCTCGTGTATTAAATGACGAACCGTCCTAGTGATCTGTATAAAAGTAGTGGGACCTACATTTTTGGAAAAATATAAACTCACCAACCACGCTACCACCTTCGAACCGTTGTCCCACCTAAGGGCCGTGGGTGGTGTTGTCTGTGTTGGCACCAAGCCTGTGAACAAACTAAAATCTCTCATCTCCTTAGACCCGAGGTGTTATAGTCCACTTCAATGTGTTTTGTCCTTTCATGATAAACTGGATTAGTAGCATTGTCTTTTTGTTAGTCGGACAAAATTGGCTACTTAGTCAATGTCTTTGCCCACCAATTCATCCTTCATTATCGAGCAAAGAGAGGCAACTGTTGACCGACCTATAAGCTATTCTGAATTGCTTTTTGAATAAATATGTATTTTCGAACCTATTTCTTCATTATATGTTTAAAATTATATTTTATTTTTATATAATTAATCATATACTTTAGTAACCAAAATTTACAAAAAAAATAATATTATTTTATCATTGTTGTTGTTGTTGTTATTATTATTATTATTATTATTATTATTATTATTATTATCGATTGCTAAATTTGAAATAATTAATTTACTTGTCTATTTAACATCTATAATATTTGTGTATTTATCTTATATGAAGATTATTTAATATGTGTAGTATAACCATTTATTGGATAACAATTTATTAAATCTTCCTCCAAATCATTTAAATCGTAGCCTCTTTTATTCAATTTATTTAATTTATAGACTTTTCTACTCAATTTTTTCTCAATTCTAGCCCATTTTGAATCATTAATTCAATCCCAATCTCAAGATCTCATCTTTAATCCCAGCCGTCCATTCCATTCTTTTAAATCTCAACCCCACATCTCATCTTGATCCAACGACTTATATTGAGTCTCCTACCACTTTCCTATATAAATATCCTAACACCCTAACCCTATTTTTATTTTTTCTCCTCGTTCTGTTTGAAAACTCAAGCGCCGCTCCCCAATATCCCGACTTCGTCCATCGTTGGCGAAGACCACTGGCGAAACCCATGTTCCACTTTCACTCGTAGGGAAACCACCAAGCGAGCCCCTCTATTTCTTCTCAATCCTCACGGTGCTTCTCCAACCACCAGTGGATAGCAGCCACTTCACCACCCAAACTAGTCTCCCTTTTCCTGTCCTTTCTCTTTTCCTCCTCCTCTTCTCATCCCCGCTGGCCGGCGAAGCACCGCACCATGAAACTTGAATCCACCCTACTTCTCTTCTTCTCATTGGTTCTAACAAAAAATTTTGGCAAGACAGCCGCCGTGAAGAGCCATTAGGCTTCGACGAGGCAATCCAACCATCATCCCTCCCCCAACAAGATCGACAACAATGACAACAAGAGCATCGTTGCTCTGCCGCTCCGACTAGTGAGACCCGACAGAGCCTTAAGGTTTCGGGGGGCTGTTGAAGTCGGATCCTAACAGATCTGTCCATGTTCGTCTCTTTTATTGTTTTTATTTAGATTATCATCTTATCTTTTAAACAAATTTCTTAAATTGCCTTATATTTTTTTAGTATAGTAGTTATGATTGCATTCTTATGCTACATGAAATTCAATAATGGCCATGAAATCTCTTAAGCATGATTTCCTTATGATTTTGAGTTCCTAAACTTGTGCATTTTCTGCCTTGTGTGTTCCTATTTTTGTTTGAATGTAATATGTCCCTTTTTTAAATGGGTGTTAGTACACCCTTGAGTTTTTCTTTAAGAAAACTGATTGAATTGTGGTTTCTTGATTTAATTGTAGCAATCCTTAATATGTAAATTTGATTTATTTGCTTAATGAATTGATTGATTATTCTGAAATCTCTAGGATTTCAACTTCTTTCCATTTTTGTTCCTTTTATCGATTGCTACACCTTAAGATATACCTATCTTTGATAAACTTTGACATGTTTCTTCCCCTTGACTATCTCTATATTATTCTCCAACTTTTCTGTCTTTTAGTTAGTGTGGACAACTTTGATTTAATTATTCTTGGCATACTTTTGCTAGTTATGGTAAGTAAATTAACATATATGACCTTCAAATATGACAGTCTCTAAATCATGTTATTTTGGCATGAAGTCTTTGACTGTATTAACACGGCTCCTTTAAAATTAGAAGATCATTCATTATTCTTTCCTTCGATCTATTTATTATGAAAATTCATCGATGGTAATCTCTAGTTGTCAATTGGCTATTTTCCTTATTAAATTACACTATTTTAATACGAATTGATTTATGGTAAAATCCATGCATTGATGTTCTCAATTACTTGTTTATTTTTGGAAAAATTTTGACGTTGTATCATATTTGATTAACCAGATTTTTTAAACTCGCATAATGATGATAATATCAATCGATAAAATACCAAGAATGTAGGTCAAACTGAGTAGAATAATTTTCTTTCCTTTTCTCTAGTTTTGTACTTATTGATGTACCCTCTCTATTTTAGTATAAAAATAAGGCTCCTTCAATTCTGTCCACATGCTTAAACAAGCACAACACTCTCATACATTCTCAAATGCAATAATATTCTTATGTACTACGTTATAAGTTTTTGATGTTCTTGTGGCTTCCCGAACTTTGGACTTCGGTTCTTACATCAAGTTTTATGTGCTTATTTGAATGCTTCTTAACTAGCTTGTGATCTTTGCTAGAATTATAATCTGTGGTATGTTCAAGGTGGTTACTTCATTATCTATTTTGTTATCTCGCCTTACTTTAGTGTCCTTATAAACGTACTTCTTTTAAGAGTACCTTTATTACTTTAGTATTTTATTTTAAGGTACTAAGAAAAAACATACTCTTACCCCTTTGAATATTCTTTGCACGTACACTATAATGCAACGACGTTGCTTGGAATTCAATCATGGCAACTGGAGAAGTCAACGCAAGAAGCAGAGCTCAAGTAGAATCGTTGTCACCCCAAAAGGGGTATGAGGTACATTTTGGGAAATGTTGAAAAACAGACATACTATAGTTGACTTCTTGTCTGAAGCGCACATATAGCTTGATAAAAATATGGCAACTCGTTATTTCCTCCTATTTTAATTTTATATATCACCCTTTTAAAAGTCTTACAAACTTGACAATTTTTATTATTATGTTAACTTATTAACATACTTTTATACAATCTTAATATAAAAAGAATATAATTATATTTTAGCTTGACATGAATTTTTAAATATCAAAATATTTTATTTAGTACTCTTGAGTAATTTCTTTTTTAAAAAAGTACTTTTTGTCTTTTCTTAAGGCATTGAAGAGAGTCGATCATAAAAAAAATGGAATAGAGTGAGTAACATCGTATTGGACCCATTTTACCCTTGTCATATTCTGATCTCCCCTCTCTCTCTAGCAACTTTAACTTTATATGTTGTTGGTTTATTTAAATTTCAATTCACATGATATTTTTAATTCTTTTGATTTGGAATCAATCAAGTTAGTTCTTCTGTCCTTTCTTCTCCTTAAGTTTATTTTATTTATTTTTAGCTTTTCCTTTTATTTCATATTATCCAAACACTTTAAGCATTTTATTAGAAGAGATCAGGTCAGCCTCTTCTTCTTTATTTGTTAATATTTCAAGTATCTTAGTTATGTAACTGGTACTCAAAAATCTAGCTTTCCTCGATTGAATTCATAATTTTTTGTGGATTCATTAGCTCTGTATATATGTGCCAAGTTTTATAGCTCACATAGCTTTCATTTGCTTGTTTTTAAAAAATAAGTTTTCTTGTCTAACTATCTTATTCACCTAGGCTTATATTAATCAGATAATAATGGATTCATGCTTAATTTATTCACCCGTCTTAAATATATATTTTTTATATTCTTAATCTTAAAGTGACCTTATTTGCCATGTTAAATCCCTACAGAATTCACAAGATTCAGTCGGAAGCCATATTTGTGAACTCTTACCTGATCTATGATTTTGGAGACACTTTTAATTAATTTTGTTTGTAATTAGGATAGAATGGTGCCATAACGTACCTTTAATTCGTTAGGTGACGACTTGTTTTTTTTTTAATTCTAAAAGAGTTGTCACGTCATTGCATAGCCTGTTTTGAAAAAAAATGGGGCACAATAACAGCCTCCATTGTGAGTTTGGATGAAGATAATGGTGCTAAAGAGACATTACCACTATGCATAGAGAAGGTTCTAGAAGAGAACAAAGATGCGATATTGGAAGAGTTACCAAGGCACTTACCTCCTAGGTGCGAGTTAAACAATAATATTGAACTAGAGCCTAGAGTGAAGCCACCCACCTATTCCCTATATCACATGGATCCAACCGAGTTAGAGGAGTTGAGGAAGCGGTTGAAGGAGTTGCTTGAAGCCGGTCACATACGCCGTCTAAAGCACCCTATGGAGTGCCAATCCTGTTTAGAAAGAACAAAGATGGGTTGTCACACTTATGCATAGACTACCGCATGCTCAACAGTGACAATAAAGAACAAATATTCCATCCCGCTCATTGCCGACTTGTTCAAGAAACTTGGACATTCCAAGTACTTCACCAAGGTGGACCTTCGAAGAGGCTACTACCAAGTTCACATAGAATAAGGGGATGAGCCGAAGGCGATGTGAGTCACTAGATATAGAGCATTTGAGTGGTTGATGAACTTGTAGGGACCATTTGTTCCAGCATCAGCCTATTCCAACTCCGTTAACTCCAAAGGCTTGACCTTTATGGAAATAACATCTCTAATTCATATATTTCCCATAAATTTGTTAGGTTTTCAAGTTTGACGCATCTTGTCTCTCCCTCTCATCTTTTTCTGGTGAAATTCTTTTCGAAATCTCTCATCATTGAAAATTACATTCTCTTGGTCTTTTTGGTAAATTTCCTTTATTTCTTGATGATGAGCTGAGATTCGCAGCTCACGATTTAAAATTGCTCCTTCAAAATTTTATCCAATTAAGAGAGATTGATCTTGGATATGTGAACATCTCTTCCACTGTTGCATATCAACTTTGAGCTTGGTTCTTGCAATTTGTCAAGGCTGATTCCGATAGTTCTTTGGAATCTCACCCATATAAAGTATTTGATCCTTTAAAATAGCCATCTGGAAGGATCACTTCCTCTATTTTCATGTGAATTGCAGAATCTATATCAACTTTCATTTCAAACAACTCCTTGAATAGACCATCCTTGATATTCTCTCTACTGTCACTAGGCGCACTACACTTTACTTTCAACCACTTTTCCGGTACCATACAATAAACGAGATTCGTCTAGGACATAGCCAGTTGTACGTTCCGCTTCCCAGGTCAATTCAGAACCATGTGAGCCTAACGTGGCTTGATATTTCATCCAACCACTTTTCTAGCAATGTAGATGTCAGCTTCTTCTCTACCCTGAAAAAACATTGGTTCCATGATCTACCATTTAATAGTATTTCACAAATTTTAATTTAGTCTAGTTTTATATGCTTATAGATCATGTGCCCTTATGAGTATGAGAACAGGGTACAATCATAGGACTTTCAAAGCCACGACACAAAATGCTTCTACATTCTTGGTTGATATCCCATACCAAGCATGCTCAATTCTAGGGTTTTCTCTAGCTCTCTTTACATTCTCCAAATTCTCTTGAAAAACCTCAAACCATGCATTTTCCGTTAGTGTATGAGAACCGGTCCAATGGAAAAGAGGCGGTTTGAATTTTTTCAAGAGAATTTAGAGAATGTAACGAGAGCTAGAGGGAGCCCTAGAGTTGAGCATGCTTGGTACGGGACATCGGCCAATAATGTGGAGAACATAGTGGATCATGGATTTGAAATGCCCAGGATTGTTCCCATTCTCATCCTTACAAGGTCACATCAATAAGCCATATAAAACTAGTTTAAATTAAAACAAGAGAACATCGACAGAAAGTATACCAAAGTCATATGTTAACTTTATCTTCTACTCTAGAATATCTAGATATTTAATCCCTAAGTATCAACAATCACCATTGACTGTTGAACCCCTCCTTTAAGTTTCCCCCAACTTGAAGTATAGCCTAAGCTAAGAAACAGAAGATTACTACTATATAATCAACTAAACAAATAATCTTGAATCAAAAGTAGAAAACTTAATCCTAAAGATCAGGTTATTCAATCTAGTTCTTCGTATCCATAACACTCGAAATCTTCAATCAAAACTCTCTCAAATACAATGTCTCTCTTACTTGATTGTTTTTTGCTTTTAGCTCTCTATGTAAGTGCACAAAAAAACATTGTAGAAAACCCTACTAAGCACGAGACCTTTCCTTCTTTAGGTTGAAGTTGGTGACCTCTTACTGCTTCCCTTTCCTTGTAGCCTTAAACTAACTCCCACGTCTTGTACTTCGTTCACCGTCTTGAACTTCTTTCTCTACACTAAAACTTTTTCTCCTAATCCCACTTGGACTCTGTCTGGGAGGAACATGTTGGTGGAACTAGTTTCTTACATCTGTTCTCCTATTTGTCACACATCAAAATCTTCCTCGATCCAAAACCTTTCTTCTATTACGAAAGAGGTCTCTTAAATCTCAATCAATCATTCTATCAAACAACTTACCATTTTCTGTTGTATCTCGATGGAGAGATCGAGATTGAATGCTTACATCTTGATCTTCAATGAAATTCTTAATGCTATTACTAATTAAACTCGTGCTAATATGTCAAGAGTTGAAAGAAGAGATGGTAGTATCCAAGAACTTGAACAGAATGATTCAGCATAGTTGAAGCCACTACTGAATACCTCTCTAATCTAGATTCTACCATCGCTTATTGTCGTAGAACTTCCATCTCTTGGCATATTAGCAGGAGTTGAATTAGTAGTAGCATTAAGAGTTCCATTGAAGGTCAAGTTGTCAACATTAGAGTGATTGTTTGATAGAATGATTGGTTGATACGACTTATTTTTCAATGTCCAGGTGCAAATACAACTTTGCAAATGAAATTTGCTGCCTCTTTCTAGTAAAAAAGCTACCGCACACTGAAAATACACGGATGTAAAAGAAAAGTAATAAACACAACTTGTATTGACCACTTAAAAATACGGAAAATTATTTAAACTAGCGTATATTCCAAACGCTGGAAATTTCTTTGGAAATTCTTGTCTTGACTTTTTTTTGGATCTACACCAAATCAACAATCACCGTGCTAGCAGTCTTTCCATTGTAGACAAGTTTTTTCCACCACTCTCTTTTAATGACGATTTTTTCACTTGCATCACTCCTTGCGTACTTGGTGGTTCTCCAATTACATGCTCTGATGAATTGAGGTTTTGAAAAATGAAAATAATAAAATTTGAAGGAACTTCACTTCCTGGTGATAGAATCACCATAACAAGTTTGTCCAGATGGATTTTTGTATCAAATTCAGGGGAGGAAATTGTTCGAAAAGGCATTAGACCAAAATGAAGCATATTCCAAGAGAGATTTCTCCAATTTGTGGAGCTGAATGAATACATGCTAATAGATGGTCTACCCTTTAAAGGTTGTATTAATTTCAGGGTCCCAAAACTCCGAGATTGATTAATGGGCAAGAATACCCTAGTTAAAATCCTCGAGATTTACGAGGAGTTGGAGAAATTGACCCATTGTGATTGTACCTACATGTCGATCGATGTGAGCATTCGTAACCAGAAACACAAGTTATTAGAGATTTCTCAAATGCATGAACGATAAATTTGCGTAATTTCTAAAAGCCTAGATATCTAAGAACACCAATTTATCTAGGCTTTCATAAATTAGGCAAATATTTTATTGACAGATATGAGAAATCTCTAGTAACTACAGATTCAATGAATGCTCACATTAATCGAAATGGTGCAGGGTCAGTTTCTCCAACAATTCACAATTATTAAGGATTTTGATTAGAGTAATCTCGACCATGGCAGTGTTTGTAGTGTACTCCCCTCTAGAACATGGCAGAGCCAGACTGCTGCTTATGGACTTGGTGTGTGTGTAGAACATGGTGGTTCTGCTTGCAAGTCTCTAGTGGGAGGTATTGTATGGTGTTCAAAATTCCAGTAACTTTACCTACAAGAAAATCTAGATAAATATTAGATTTTTATAAGATGTTTATCCTACTTTATCTGCAAGAAATTCTAGTAACTTTATCTTCTACTTTAGAATATCTAGATATTTCTATAAGATGCTTATCCTAAATACAACAGTAGACTATTTTAGAAACTAATCTATGATATTTCAAAAAATCATGTTTAACTTTTTCACACTCCCCCTTAAAGTGATTCTTTTGGAAAAATACCCATGCTTGTTGCAGAAGAACTCAATCAAAGCTTTTGAACATTCATTGGTGAAGCACTAGTACAAATGAATTCCTTATCTAAGAGTTCTTGAAGCTGAGTCTTGAGTTCTCTCAACTCTGTCAGAGCCATGTGATAAGGAGGAACATAGATTGGATGATTACCCGGCTCCAAATCTATACAAAAATTGATATCTCTATATAGAGGCGCACCAGGCAAATCCATAGGAAATACCTCCTGAAATTCTGAAACTATTAGGATTGGCTCAAAAGAAGAGCTATCCGCACAAACATCCCGAAGGTTAGCTAGGACAAACAACCAGTCCCCACCAACCTTCTAGCATGAATATAGGATATGATCTTTACTGGCTTAGCAATGTACACACCTTCCCACTTTAATCTATCCTTCCCTGGGATTTCTAGAGTTACTGTCTTAGAGTTACAATTAAATACAATGTGATAAGGAGACAACCAAGTTAAACCCAAGATCACATCAAAGTCTAGCATATCCAAAATCACCAGATCTACCCAAGTTTGGCAACCTACAAACATCACAAAGCAAGCGCGGTACACACAGGTTACTACCGTAGTACCATAGACTCCCCAACCGGGGTAGAAACATGAATAGAGGGGGGGTGATCAAGGATATGACAAATTAAGTCAAGTCCTAAGGAAACTTTAACAAATACGTATGAATAAAACATAATCCATCTGGTCACATAATACAAGAATAATACCTGTTGTTACGGCGTCAGATGCCTTTCCCTCTGGCCTGCCCAAGAAGGTGTAACACTGAGCTCTATAATTTCCACTTCCCCTACGACCTTCCCTGATTATTACCTCGCCCCACACTAAGGGTGTCCTATGCCATTAAAACCTCCACCTGCTTATACTATAAATTTTACATGTTGCTGCGTTTGGCTGCCCACCTCCTTGTGAGGGCATTCACTCTTAAAGTGACCCAGCTCACCACAGATGAAACATTCTGTTATTTGTAGTTTTGATGATTTGACAAACCATGGGACCTTGTAAAGGGACCTGATCCTTGTACAAATGTACACACAACTGCCAGACTGGAAAAAGTACAATTGGTTGGTGCACAGTCTCCAACTGTGGTAGAAACCTCAGCCAATGGTATGGCCTCGAATGTTGCGACTATTCTTCATAAAGGTTATGTCCAATAGTTACAATATTAGTTTTTGCAACTTGAGAACTCTCAAGAACTCTTCCAAAGGCTACATCAAAGTGAAGAATCATCCTCAAGTACAACAATGACCTGATAGAACTGGAAGCTTAGTTGTCTTAGGATTATATCTTCTGTACTCAGATTGTAAATCTGTTCCTAATCTGTAAAGGATTCAGATTTTGTGTGTGGTTGTAAAAGTCTAAATCAGTTAAGGGTAACTGATTTAGTGGGCAACATTGTTTGCTGCTTAGTCAAATTATAAGTCTTCTAGTTTATAGTTGATATAGTAGGCAACATTGTTTGCTGCTTAGTCAAATTCTAAGTCTTCTAGTTGATAGTTGATTTAGTGGGCAGTGTGGTAACTGCTTAGTCAAATTCTAAGTTGTCTATTGGTGATGGCTTAGTAGGCAGTGTGGTATCTGCTTAGGCTCATTAAGTAATAGAGTTATTACTTAGTTGTGAGATTAATAACTTCTTCTCACTTTAGTTGTAACTGGGTTTCACTTTTGCTTAAAGAGATTAGTGGAAACAGTTGAAAATCCTATGAGACAGGTCGTGGTTTTACTCCCTTGAGCAAGGAGGTTTCCACGTAAACTGCTTGTGTCCTATTCCTGTTACTATTTACTCTTTATCACTGTTCTTGCTGAGTCAAGGGACCTGGTCCGTTGATTGATAGTGGACGCACACATTCTATCAATTGGTATTAGAGTAGGTGCTCTCTAGTTGGTTAACACCAAAAACTTTCTTTCACTCAAGGCACTTCAAGGTGGATGTGTCTCTTTTGGTGATGGAAAGAAGGGGTCTATTCTTGGAGTTGGCAGGATTGGGAAATCTCTCGAAGACTCTATTGAAAATGTCTACTATGTGAGTGGGTTAAAATACAGTCTTCTCAGTGTCTCTCAGATATGTGATATGGAAACGAGGTCAAGTTTGTTTCAGACAAATGCACTGTCACCAGCTTGTCTACCAAGATGGTGATCCTGACGGCTAGAAGGAGAAAAAATATGTATGTGGCAGACCTGAAGATGACTCATGGAGACGATATAACATGCCTCAGTGCTCAAACCAAAAGTGCCGACCTATGGCATAAAGGCTAGGTCATGTGAGCTCTTCTCTATTGAACAAACTTGTCTCTAGGGACCTGGTATGAGGCTTGCCAAAACTGAAGTTCAGTGACAACAAAGTGTGTGATGCATGCGTCAAAGGGAAACAGACCAGATCCTCTTTCAAACCAAAGAAGCAAGTGAGCTCATCAAGAGTTCTCGAGTTGATACACATCGATTTATGTGGCCCTGTGAAATTCCAAAGTCGAAGTGGAAAGAAGTACATCCTTGTGATTGTGGATGACTACTCAAGATTCACGTGGACTATGTTTCTCAAGTCAAAATGCAAGACAACTGAGGTGCTGATGATATTCTTCAAAATGATTCAAACAAAGCTTAACTACATTATTGCTGGGATCAGGTCCGACCATGGAACTGAGTTTGAAAATGCGAAGCTTGACGTCATCTGTGCGGACAACGGTATTCATCACAACTTCTCAGCACCTAGAACACCTCAACAAAATGGTGTAGTTGACAGGAAGAACATAACTCTTATAGATATTGCCAGGACCATGCTTATCGAGTCAAATCTTCCTCAAAATTTCTGGGCTGAAGTAGTTAACACTGCATGCTATGTGACTAACTAGTGCTTGATCAGATCTCTACTAAATAAAACACCATATGAGCTGCTCAGCAACAAAAAGCCCAAATTAAGCTATTTAAGGGCCTTTGGTTGCAAGTGTTTTGTGCTAAACAATGTCAAGGATGATTTGGGAAAGTTTGACCCCAGAAGTGATGAAGGTGTTTTCGTAGGGTACTCGTCCTCCAACAAAGCTTATAGAGTCTTCAATAAAAGAACACTATGCATTGAGGAAAGTGTACATGTGATTTTTGACGAAGGTGGTGATCTGAAGAACTTGGAGACAAAAGATAATGATGATCTTGAAGAGCTTTTCAAAATTCAAAGTAATGAAGCTAACGGTCTAGAAGCTGAAGGAAGTCAAGAATCTGATGGTGCTGGTATTGGTCCATTAGGGAAGATTAATGAAGCTAACCAGTGTACCAAGAGACCTGGTCCACCCAGCAATGCAGATCAGGAGGAATCCCCTCACCCTGATAATGATGACTCTGAAGATGAAGAAGAACAGATGGATCAAACACAACCCTTGAGTTCTAAATCAGGGTGGAAGCATAAATCATCTCACCCCCTTAAAATCTCATCACTCCATTGAATTCTAGAATGCAAACCAGAACCAAGACTAGAAATCTAGTTGCATTCTCAGAATTCATATAAACCATTGAGCCTAAAACTGTGAAAGAGGCCTTGAAAGACGTTGAATGGGTAAATTCAATGCAAAAGGAACTTCATCAATTTGAGCGGAGCAAAGTGTGGTACCTGGTCCCCAGACCTGCAGACAGAACCATCATAGGGACCAGGTGGGTATTCAGAAATAAACTTGATGAAATTGGAGTTATCACGAGGAATAGGTCAAAACTGATCGTTCAAGGCAATAATCAAGAGGAAGGCATCGACTATGATGAAACCTTTACCCCCGTTTCCAGAATGAAGGCTATTAGAATCCTTATAGCCTTTGCAGCCTTCATGGGATTCAAGATCTTCCAAATGGATGTCAAAAGTGCCATTTTGAATGGATATTTGAAGGAAGAAGTGTATGTGAAATAGCGACCTGGATTTGAGGATGCTGACTTTCCAAATCAAGTGTTCAAACTCAACAATGTCCTATATGGTTTGAAGCAAACGCCAGAGCTTGGTATGAAATGTTGCCCAAATTCCTTCTTAAGAATGGGTTCAAAAGGGGTAAGATAGACAACTCCTTTTTTCTAATGAAAAGGGAAGAGAAATTGCTCATCATCCAAGTGTATGTGGATGGTATCATTTTTGGAGCTACTTCTGAACATCTGTGTGAAGGATTTGCTACTCTAATGGGGAGTGAATTTGAAATGAGTATGATGGGAGAGCTGAACTTCTTCTTAGGACTACCAATCAAGCAAACCTCAAGTGGTACCTCAATCTGTCAAGAGAAGTACACAAAAGAGCTGCTAAAGAAGTTTCATTTGATGGACTCTAAGCCTATTGATACCCCCATGGGTACAAACTCAAAGATGAGAGTAGATGAAGCTGATCCATTAGTGAATCAAACCATGTATAGAGGTATTATCGGTTCATTGTTGTATCTCACGGCAAGTAGACTTGACATCGTGTTCAGTGTGGGAATGTGTGCAAGATTTCAAGCATGTCCCAGGGAATCACATCTGAAAGCTGCCAAACGCATTCTGAGGTATCTAAAGAAGACAGAGGATCTGGTCCTCTTCTATCCAGTAAGTGACTCCTTTGAACTGATAGGGTATGCATATGCTGATTTTGTAGGATATCAGGTTAACAGGAAGAGCACTTCGAGAATGGACCACTTCCTTAGATCCTCACTCATCTCTTGGGGTACCAAGAAGCAAAATTCAGTAGCTCCCTCAACAGCTGAGGCGGAATATGTAGCTGCTACATCCTGATGTGCTCAATTACTATGGATCAAGCAACAACTCAAGGATTTTGGACTACACATCCATACTATTCTTTGATGTGTGACAATACTAGTGCAAGTCAACATGGGAAAGAATCAAGTTCAACATAAAAGAACAAAGCACATTGATGTCAGACATCACCTCTTGAAAGACAATGTTGAAAAGGGGAACATCAACATACAATATTGCAGAACTGAAGATCAAATCGCAGACATTTTCACAAAGTCCCTCAGCAAAGATCAATTTGAGGGCAACATGCTGAAGCTGGGAATGATGAGTATGCACTGACCTAACTCCATCCAAAGGCACCAAATCCTCTATTGGCTATGATCAGAAGGGCAAGTATCCTCTGTTGTCCCATCGCTTTAAGTTCAAGCGTCGTGTCTACTTAGGGACCTGACACATCGTTTCACTTCTTTTTATACAACCTCTTTTTACTCTAATACTTCACATTTCAAACTCACTCTCTCTATCTCAAAGATCTCTGCCAGAAACTCTAAACTCTTCCTCTCTCGAGTATCTTTCTTCTCTGTTCTCCAACATGTCTCAGTCACCATCCTCTTAAAAAAAATGCTAGACTCCTTAAACGAAATAGATCCAGTGGTATTCTATACATCATCTGATGCTCCATCTCCATCGAAAATGTCGACCATCTCTCCTGTTAACATTTCTGAATCCAGTCGTCCCCGATCTCCCTTTGATCTCAATAACCCAACACCCTCACATCAACCTAGTCCCTATTCTGCCATGTTATCTGACCACTTGTTTGAGGGTGATCTTACCAAGAGTAAGTCCTCTGAGTCTAATATTCTTGCAGCCAGTGAAAACCTAGTTATCTAGAGTTTAGCACAAATGAGGGAAGGGGTAATGAAAGAAGAAGGAAAAATTTTTGTAAATGAAATACTTGGGGGATTTCAACCAATCTTCGACCAAACTCCAGAGGTTGGTGTCTATCCATCTTCTGATTCTACTAATACTGATGAGGATAATGTCTCTCCCAAATGGTCTTCGCAAAGGAGAATGGTTTCCATCTCCACGAAGGGAAAATAGAAGGTCACTGATGAAACACCTAGAAGGAGGCTCCCTTACCAAAGCTGTCTCCCAAAAACTTATGGGGGATGCTATGAAGTCCAATGAAACAACTACAACCGAAGATCAAAGAAGAAGGAAATATGGTGATGCAGTCTTTGAGATGCCTGACGCTGATCTGGTGGATGTTTCCATTGAAGCGTCTGATCATGAAGGTGTGGTAGAAGACTCTCCTCTAGGTGATGTTAGAGAGGAAAAACGAAACAAGTAAAGAAGACTAGTAAAAGAAAACCTAAGGCAACTGCAGTCAAGATAGTTGATTCTACAAAAGAAAAGGGTAAAAGATTGCAAAAGAGGAGTGAACCATCCAAGAGAAAGAGAGAAACTTCTTCTGTTCTCCAACAAACCTCTACTCAGGGACCCGGTCCCAAAGGGAACAAGGATGACCACGCAGTAAGCAAACAAATAATCGATAATAATCTGCTTTTACATAGGGTTCTAGGAGGACAGGTGTTTTACCCTAATATCATTACCAAACTAGGGATGGACTCTTTGTATGATTTTGTGGAAATTCAGTCTTGGACTCACTTGTTTCAGATCAAATCATTTGTTCTACATGAGGAAGAGGTTAGAGAGTTTTATTATAACATAGAATTTACAGAGGATGATAACATCAACACCAGGGTAGGAGACAAGAGTTTACATCTAGATGAGGACCTATTGGGACAAATACTGGAAGTACCCAGGGAAGGAATCAGGTCCTTAATTAGAAAATCCTGCACCACGGAATTTGTGAAAGAATGCTCCAAGATCCCTAACAGCGTCGTGTTGGGGTTCATAAGAAATACATTAAAGGGGAGTACCAGGTGCTGTTCGAATTTGTCAATAAAGTTCTTCTTCCTCGGAAAAAAAAATGGACTGCTGCCTCTGCAACTGATCTGTTCATCATGGAATCACTATGCAAGTTCGAACCTATAGACCTTCCAGCCCTCATTATAGAGCACATGTAGAAGTCAGTGATCGAACCCAAAGGTAAGCATAACATGTGCTATGGCTATTTCTTGACCAAAGTGTTCCACCATCTCAACATTCTGGTGGGAACGGGTTAGATTGGTACTGCCAAGCAAGTCTTCACTCTGACTACCCTGGTGGAATGCAAGTGTATTGAAGCAAAAATGGGTCCACTGAGTAAGATATTTCAGTTGGTAATGGAATAAGATAAGTTGAAGCATGAACTGGAGGAGATGACTGTGCGAGTGAGCAACAAAGATGTTGAGATTGCGCTACAAGCTGAGTTGCTCAAACCGCAGATTGAGGGACCTGGTATTGCAGATGTTAACGAGTTGAGGAAGAAGAATGATGTGCTCATTTCTCAAATTGATGCCCTACAAGAGAAAATGATCAAGGATAATGATGAAGCAAATGTTATGCTCACTCTTGTTATTAAGTCCCTCTCCCATCAGCCTCCTTCCTCATAGTCCTTTCCTGTGTCTTTTTTTTTGTGTGGACAGTGTCCGGGGTTCTCAATTTTAGTTTAAATCTAATTTATTAACTGCTAATTTTTGTACAATGAAGTTGATTACTGTTTTGTTGTGACTAATTTCTGTCTAATCCTGTTTTTATAACCATGTCTGTGTTGCCCTTGTCTATGATCTTACTTAACAATCTTACTTGTTATGCTGGTTTACTGCACTTTTTTTTTATGAATCCAATAGGGGGAATGAATAAATGAATAAGGGTCTGGTCAACAGGGGGAAGAATGGAAGAAAACGTATGCATTTGTGTACAGTTTGTCATCATCAAAAAGGGGGAAAATGGTATTTGTAGTTTTGATGATTTGACAAACCATGGGACCTTGTAAAGGGACCTGATCCTTGTACAAATATACACACAACTGCCAGGCTAGAAAAAGTACAATTGGTTGGTGCACAGTCTCCAACTGAGGCAGAAACCTCGGCCAATTGAACGGCCTCAAATGTTGTGACTATTCTTCAAAAAGGTTATGTCCAATAGTTACAACATTAGTTTTTGCAACTTGAAAACTCTCAAGAACTCTTGCAAAACCTAACATCAAAGTGAATAATCATACTCAAGAACAAGATGGACCTGATAGAGCTGGAAGCTTAGTTGTCTTAGGATTATATCTTCTGTACTCACATTGTAAATCTGTTCCTAATCTATAAAGGATTCAAATCTTATGTGTGGTTGTAAAAGTCTAAATCAGTTAAGGGTAACTGATTTAGTGGGTAACATTGTTTGCTGCTTAGTCAAATTCTAAGTCTTCTAGTTGATAGTTGATTTAGTGGGCAACATTGCTTGCTGCTTAGTCAAATTCTAAGTCTTCTAGTTGATAGTTGATTTAGTGGGCAGTGTGGTAACTGCTTAGTCAAATTCTAAGTTGTCTAGTGGTGATAGCTTAGTGGGCAGTGTGGTATTTGCTTAGGTTCATTAAGTAATAGAGTTATTACTTAGTTGTGAGATTAATAGCTTCTTCTCACTTTGGCTGTAACTGGGTTTCACTTTTGCTTAAAAAGATTAGTGGAAACAATTGAAAATCATGTGAGACACGTCGTGGTTTTACTCCTTTGAGTAAGGAGGTTTCCTCGTAAACTGTTTGTGTCATGTTCCTGTTATTATTTTCTCTTTATCACTATTTTTGTTGAGTCAATGGACATGGTCTGTTGACTGATAGTGGATGCACGCATTCTGTCACATCCTCGGTCAAGTTAGGGCCTGCTGGCTGACGAATAAGAAGATCCTTGATCACCCTTAGCCTGAGACTGATGTGTGACCTTGGAATAATCAGCCGTAGAAATTGGTAAAGCCGACTGAATCGGACGAGCTAAATAGACCTGCTAACCAGAAACCTTGAAATGCGAACCACTGAAGTTGCCCACATTCTTTGACCTATTAGCCAATGCCTTGTCCTTCCCAATTCCTTCCAATATCTTCACATAGTCGGTAACCTCATTGAAGTTTTTTCTTGTAGAAGTCATGTGCACAGTTAAGACCTGCAAATTAGTGTTTAGTCCCTTAACATAAAGACGAATCCTTTCCCCCTCAGTTCCCCCAAGTTGAGTAGCGTAGCGAGACAAGACATGGAACTTAGCCTCATATGATGGTATAAATATGTTACCCTACTAAAGACCCAGAAATTCGTCCTTTCTCACTTTGATGACCCCAAGATAAGGGTAGAATCCTTTGTCCCTATATATTTGTGATATAACTTTTTAATCGGTATAGTGTTCAATGAGACTGCTCTTAGGTGAGTTCAAAATTTCATAAAATTTAAGGTTAATTTGGAGAATCCAAAATTGATATTCCATAACTTATTGATCAAAGTAAGGCTTTTAATAAGGTAATTCTTTGATAACATATAGGTTAGTACTTGATACAACATTATTTTTCTGGTATGTGATAAAACATACTTGAATATTCCTTGAATGAAAGATAACCTCATAATGTTTTTTTAAAAAATATTTTAAACCTTATTTGAAATCTATAAAATTTGAAAATTCCTTATGCTCAATCCAAAGCAAGAGATATTTATTTAAACATTAGTCTACATTAGTACGAGACAGACAATTCAACATGTCCTGATAACAAAGAACATTGTTGCATATGCTTTGCAAAGGGCACTAAAATCATAATCCATCCTTCCTTAAGTTTGATTTCAACATTCATTTTTTTTGGGTTGTGTGTCTTATGATTATTTTGACTGGTAAGAGCTTGCAAAAATTGATTGTGGATATTTATACCATGTTGGTTGCATCATAGACTGGAAGAAGCTCGAGAACGCTTGTACCACATGCAAGTGGATAGCATCAACTATGCTACTTGATAATTCGTGCATTCAATGTTCACTTGGCTTTAACTAATTAGTTTAGTTTGGGCTAGAGGAATTGACTGGTGGTGTTATTCTACATTGGTTGTTCAATAGAGCTTAAGAGAGCTGAGCGAACCGTTCGCAAATTATGATTAATTGAAGCCAAGTAAACATGGAATGCATGAATTATCAAGGTAGCATATCCGACACTATCCTCTTGTGCGTAGGGAAAGTGTTCTCAAGCTTGTTCCACTCTTTGATGCAATCAATATGGCATAAATGCCCACGATCAATTTTTCAATTGCCGACCGAGCAGACTACTAGTAGGATGATTACTCTGTTGAAGCAGTCTCCCTGGCTTCAATGTAGCCTCAACAACAGTTAACACTGCAACCAATGCTAGGCATTGTGGAAGTTAACAACCTTTCTCCAATGCAATGAACCTGTTGGACCTGTAACTATGTGTAAATCAAATACTCTCCATTCTCATTAATGACATTCATTTTGACTGAGTCTATGTTCTGGACTGCTATTGTTTTTGGCAAAGTATGTGTGAACTCAACTTCACTTTCAAAATGCCTCTTTACGAAAAGGAATGAAATCCGCGGTATGAGATACTCCCTCCATCCAATTTTATATGATATAGTTTGAATTTCAAAAGTCAAACAAGAAAATCTTTGACCATGATTTATTCATATGCCCTTTTAACATTTTTATTTTTAATTCTTGTGGCTTATATTACCCTTTATTTAGTTTCTAATATGTAAAAAAAAATATCAAAAAACACAAAGATTGTATGTCCAAATTTACTGTCAAAATAAAGAATTTTGACTTTCGAAATTCAGATTATGATGTCATATGATTTGGGATAAAGGAAGTAACAATACTTTTTGCATCTTCTTAAATGCTTCTTTCCTATTTTACTTTACTTATTAACATATAGTACCAAAATAAATACTGACAATAACTAGTGGGGTGATCCAAAATCTTAATTGTAATTCTTCTTTAATGTACTTTGCCAAATGTGACTGATGAGGAAGTATTGTTACTTTTTATTTCTCTATATAATATACATATGTTTGGCACACTTATTTGAGTACTATCAAAATCAAACATTTAAGTTTTTAATCTCAGAAAAAATGTCATCATTCCAATCATCTTCTTCACTGAACAACACGAACTTAGTGAAAAAACTTACAGCTCTTATAGTAGTCGTAGATGATGACATTTTAGTTCAAATGGTCCACAAAGCACTTCTAAGGAAATTTGGTGTGGAAATTCATGAGGTGAAAAATGGTCAAGAAGCAGTTCTTGCTCATCACAATGGTGCATGCTTTGATCTGATTATGATGGACTTGGATATGTCAGTAATGAACGGTCATCAAGTATGCTTTTATAAATCATAATTCATTTTCTGTTTGAACATCTTAATTTAGACGTAATTCAGGTAAAAACTATTAGAGATATTTTCTATATTAAGCAGGCAACTAAGGAACTTTGAGATATACATGTTGATAGCTTGATTGTGGGAATGACTTCCTGCGAAAAAGAAGAAGAGGAGAAATCATTCATGAATGCTGGCCTTGATTATTTATTATGAGAAGCCGCTTACTATTGATGTAGTTCGCGATCTTGTTGAGAAAATTAATGCAAATGCTTAAACCTATCAAAAGTATTTGGTATGAATATGATTCATGTATTAATTAATCTATAGAGAGATTAAGGAAGTAAGTCTATGGCTAAAACATGTATAACATACTTACAATTACTAATAAATTCGTTTTGGTTGGTAAAATAAAAGACATTTTTTTTCCGAATAAAGCCTAGATGTCAAGGACAAATGGAGCGTGATGGTCAAAACAGAGATACAAATCAACCTCCCTTTTAATAAACTAACAATTTTTCTTTGAATGCAGAAAAGATAGGTACAAATGCAAGAAGCAATTCCAACATCGTCCGAATAATCGCCATGAAATAACGCTCTGTCCTTCCAATAAGACGAAGGTCAAAGGTCTCTATACCCTCAACTGTTATTTTGAGCCCAACAACCTCCAAGAAATGACACTCTGTCCTTCCAATAAGATGAAGATCTAAGATACTTTACACTCTCAACTATTATATTGAGCCCGACAATGACCATGGAAGAGACACTTTGTCAATCCGATAAAATGATTGTAACGACCCTAAAAACGAACTAGTGAAACTAGAGCCTCACATGTGAGTTTGGAGTTGAGAACTTGATGAAATGATGAGAAATGACCGTGACGTCCGGAAACTAGTCATTTGAACTAGTGAGTTGTAAGGGTCAACTTTAAATGGTCATATCTTTTAGTTCAAAATGAATTAGGCGGACATTAACCTATCCAATTAAAGGTCTCTGAGTCCTCTTTCCAACGCCACCGAGTTTGCCCAATTTTGACCTTGGAGTAAAAAGTTATGCCCGAAATAGTGAAGCACTATCCAAAAGGATGAGTTTAGACGGGTTTAGTGAACACTTTTAAGTTTAACTTTGTGGGTCCTTAATTCTTTTCCTAAGTTGAGTTCCTATTATTCTTTGCCTTTCCTAGCAATTATAAAGCCCCTTTTTGACCAAAATTCTTTCATTTAAGTCACTCCAATTAGAATAAAGAAAGAAACCCTCCCTCTTTCAAAAAGGTTCTCTCTAGAACCCCATGGAAGCTCAAGGTGAAAGATGGAGCTAGGGTGGATGGTGGCTACTGATTTCTTCTCCAATTTCGTTTGGTTCTTGAAGATTAAGGTATGGGGACTCTTCATCTTTGATTCCTTCTTTAATCAAAGAGTCAATCCAAAAGATTTCAAAAGTTATTCAAAAACTCAAAATCCTAATTTCGATTCTAGCGTGGGTTCTTGCATTAAATGATTTTTAATGATGATTTATGTTATTATTGATGTTTATTGATGGTTTTAGGAAAGAAAATCCATGAACCCATGTCTTTGCAAGTTTCCTAAAGTTGGCTTATGAAGTGGATTTATTGTTTATGATTGAATGATGATAGAATTATGCTTAAATTGAGTTGAATAGTTGATTTCTATTATTATCTATGCTTATCTATTGTGAATTATTGGAGAGTTGAGGAATGGTGATTGTGGCTTTGGAAAAGGGTAAGTTGACCTAACTTCATTGTTAATGTATAATTGATATAGAATTGTGATAGATTGATGTGTGATCCACTTATGGTGGATGTGTCTACTTATTGAATGTATTATGATTATGGCCTTGAAGGCATTATATGAGGAATTGAAGTGTTGACATGATATCATATATGGGAATATGATGTAAAGGATTTGGATGAGAATCTAATGAAGTAAAGATAATCATGTTGTGAATATAAATGTGTACATGTGATTCCAAGGTGATCTTGAATAAAGTATTATTGTATTGTGATTAAAAGTATGTTCTCTCTTAACACTTGTGAATGAAGATGATGGAATGTGAAGTGCCTTATATTGTTGAATGTCATCTCCTGACTTGGTAGACTTAGGTGCTCTTCTTGATAAATGAAAGGCTATGTTGAAAATAAATTGATAGGCTATGGCATTCCTTTCATATGTAAGTGATGAAATTTGTTTCTGAGCTGGGTAGTGTTTGGTAATTTATGCATATCTTGTTCTCTAGAACTTCGTTTACAATTAATAAATATGATTTGGAAAGCTAACTTGTATACCTACAACTCTTATGTTTACGTAATATGCTAATTTAACTGTTATGGATACGAAATGTGGGACGCAACATAGGGCAAGTTCTGCCAAGATTTCGGAAATTGAAATCCTGGATGATCAGCTGTTAGTGTTTTGAATATATCTTTTTGTACAAAATGTATTTTGCGGTGATTCTTGTTTGTTTGCAACCTTAAGAGATGTAGTTACATCTTTCATGAAGGTTATAAAGTCTAGTTTTACCGTTTTACTATTCAAATCTAACTTGCGACTTGGGGGTACCAGGTTGGATAGATTCACTGTTTTGGGAGCATATTTGTATTTGTACATGCTAGACTTACTTGCGATGATGATCCTATTTTACGTTGACATTTCTGAGCTAATAGAAGTTAAATAAGTTATGTAATTATATTTTTAAGGTTATATATACTCGTGTACAAACTGAGAACCGTGATACATTGGTTGGGCTACGGTTTGAATTCTTGATGTTTTGTGGGACTGTTTCTATGCTAAAGCCCGAGGTTTGTGTATAAACTTGTACTTGTACTCTTGTTATTTTCTTGTATATTTGAAGGGTTATCTTGATACCTTGGTTACTTTTGTCACTTGGCATTGTCATGTTGGTATCTTTTAAGGCATTAAAGATGCTTGTGTAACTCGCCCACTTGTACGGATTGTTTGATCACCCAGCACTCTTGTTGGGACCCTGTCCTTCTTGTGGCTGTGACTTTGTCACGCTTGGCATGCCTCTTGATTCGGATCACTTGCCATCTTGACTCTGGATTTTTAGTCCGTCTTATGAATGGAAGTTGTCCATTTTAAGTACGAACTAGAAAGCCATTTTTAATATGGTTCTTGGTTCTCTTGATTATTGGGCTTTGACCCTTCTTGATACAGGGCGTCGACCCTTCTTGATACTTGCTTGTGCTTGGTATGACGACATGATGTATATATTTGGCTAGTCTTGTTATTGAATCTCTTGGAAATTGGTGCTATGAGCATTCTTGACACTTGGATGTTTAAGTGTAGAACTTGATGCCCTTAATGTGAACTCTAGTTACTTGATAGGTTCTACACCGTGTAGGTAGTAGTATGGGATGCTATCTACACATGGCACGAGTAGCCTTTGAAGGTGCTAAAGTGAGTTCTATAAGTCTATATGACTAAAGTGTGAAGTCCCCTAAATGCATGAATGTGTCCTAAATGACTTTAAAGAAGAATGTTGACTTATTGTCTAAATGATTTGTTGAATGAATCGCTTATATTAATGAAATGAGTTACTTAGTATGTTACCTTGAAGCATGATGGTTCTTATCCATAGTAGCCTTGAGAAAACACTTAGGTGTGTATGAAGTGGTTGAATGGGCGGCCATTTCATGTCTCACTCAAGTGTGTCTTAGGGTAACTTTAGATAAGGGTCCTTGGATGATGAAACGAGTTGCGTGGTGTAAATGTTGAGTATGTCTATAATGTGGTTAATGCCTTATATGTTGGTTATGTTCTATAATTTGTCAATGTTCGTGAAGTTTTACGAAAATAAGGCATGACTTTCAACCAAATGTCCTTTTTAGCATGTTCTTGCATGGTTTCCATACTTAGTACTTAATTGTGCTAACCCCTTTCTTTCCCTTTTGACTAAAGTATAGGGATTTGGAGATGTTGATATTCCATGGTTGATGGATAGGTTTTTAAGGTGTTTGAATATGAAGACTCGGTGAGTCCTCATAGATTCGAGGACAATAACCAACATGTTCCTTTATGTCTTGTAGTTTTGTTATAGTTTTGAGTGGGCTTAGTCCCAATGTTGTATTCAAGTATTAGATGGTTTTGAGACATATTGTATAAAGTCTAGAAAGTCTTCCGCTTGCTATTTAATGAAAGTATCTTTGTGTGTGAAGAAAGTTTTAAATTTTTTTTTTAGTATCATATGCAATGAAAGATCCATGAGGCTTGTATTTGACCTCTTCGAGGTCGAATACGCCGGTTACGACTAGGGGATGCTCTCGGTTCGTGACAATGATGGTCTAAGCCACCTTATATTCTCCACTATAACATCGTTTTTGAGAAATGTATTGTTCTTGAGAATATCATTGTGCTCGAGAATTTGCATATTCCTGAGAATTGCATTATCCCCGAGAAATTGTATCAAGCATGATAATTGCATTGAGCCTGAGAATTGCATTGTGTCTAAAAAATTGCATTGTACCCAAAAATTTGCAATGTGCCTGAGAAATGCATTGTGCCCGAGAAATTGTATTGTGTCTGGAAATTTGCATTGTGTCCAAGAATTACATTGAGCCTGAGAATTGCATTGAGTCTGAGAATTTACATTGTGCCCGAGAAATTGCATTGTGCCCCAGAATTGCATTGTGTCTCAAAATTGCATTATGCCTGAAAAATTGCATTGTACCTGAGAATTTGCATGTGCCTTAGAAATTGTATTATGCTTGAGAATTGCAATGTCCCCGAGAAATGCATCGTGCCAAAGAATTACATTGTGTTATAAAATTACATTGTGCTCGAATACTACATGAAGCTCGAGAATTATATTGTGCCCGAGAATTATATATATGCCCAAGAATAATTTTGAGTTCGAGAATCACATTAATGTTCAGCTAAGGTTTAATCAAGTTACGAAAACCATATTGAGCCCTAAAAATACATCTACAAAAATATTTATTGAATCAAGCTATAAATATCACAATATGGACGAATAGCATCAAAAAAATAGATACACACTCTTTTATCATTATTTTAATGTTCCAAAGGTGCCATAGTCTACATTCTTTAATTCATGGTTTGCGGACATCATTTCATGACCTGATGATAAAATTTATGATTATGATGTTTCAAAGGCATCATAGTATAAAGACACCATTTCCATAGCCCGCGGACATCATCTCATGACCTAAGGATTTAATTTCTACATATCATGTTTCGAAGGTGGCATAGACTAAAGGCATCAATTTCATGGCCTACAAGAATTATTCCATGATCTAAGGATTAAATTTTCGCGTATCATGGCCTTAAGACGTCATCGTTATTGTCTTAAGACAAATTTGGATGATCTCAATGGAAAATTGCATCATGTTTATAAACTATTTTACCATTTAATCGCTATATATGTCCTAATCATTTTATTTAGTCATATCACAATCTCCAGATTTGCAGAGACTGACAGATTGTAGACGCGATCAACTTTTCTTTCGGATATGACTTTCGTACTTGTATATCTACTGCAATAAAGGCCTTCTCATCTTTCGCACTACTCATATGATCTCTTCCTCTCATAACTTAAGTCATTCTTATCTTCGCTACATTATTCATACCGCCTTGAGATCTAATCCTATCTACTCAAGCTACTACTGCTTCTATTCGAATCTCATACCATTATTTCATTTTTTAGAAGCTTAGTCCGTTCCTAAATATAGAATAACACATAACCTCATTCTTGTAATACCAGAGATATGCAGACGATTTAAGGCCAAAGTCACAGCCACAACTTCTTCTTTTTCGCAATTACTTATTGTTTCATTTGATCCCACTAACATCTTTCTGTTGGTCGGACAAAATTGGCTACTTAGTCAATATCTTTCCCCATCAATTCATCATTCATTATCTAGAAAAGAGGGATAGTTTTTGACACCCAATAATGGTAGGATAAACTAAAGCCTCATGGTGTGGGTTATAGTAACCTTAAAGAAACGGCTAGACTATCTTAGAGCTTAAGTGGTTAAGGATGGAGTCTAGGACCTTAAACTACCTAAGAAAAATGAAGGAAAACAAGTGTGACCTCAAGACCATTCGGTGATTGGCAATAGCTTCACCCATGAAACTTGGTGATGCGCCAAAGGACTCTCCTCGCCTAGTGGACAGCTTCCTCACTAACCTTAGCTACAGTAACAAAGGGTGAGAAGGGTTGAGGATCGCCCAAAGGGTTGGCGATTCGCCCAACATCCCTCCCCATCACCCAAGTGAGCTGCCCCCTTAGGTGACTTAATGTTAAATTGGGCGAGACAAAGGCACATTAGGCGAGTAACCTAAGTGCCTTGGCGAGCCAAAGGGTGCCAATGGACGAACTTCAGCATGGAAAGGCTAAAATTTGGAGTTTAATGAAGGGTCTTTAAGTAAATCTTTCCTAAACTAAAACCAACACTTTCTACTCTTTTCCTAACAAATATAAATACTTTTTAGAGTCAAAATTCTCCCTTTTAAATCACTCTTAAAAAGAAATAAAAGGAGACCCAAATCCTTTCAATATTTCTCTCTCTAGAAGTTCCTCCATTGAAAAACACCAAGAACTTGAAGATTAGGGTTCAAGCTCCAAGATTTTCACTCCAATTCGTGCGCAAGGCTTCAATTGAGGTATGGGGATCTTGATTCATGGATTAGTTCTCCATGAAGACCTTCAAAACTCTGATTTTCGAAATTGGTGTCTTGACTAAAAACTAGGGTTTCTATTCTAGCCATGGGTTCATCCTAAGAACGTTTTCATTATGTTATTTGACTTATATCATGGATTAATTGATGTTAATTGGTGATTTCTATTGTAAAAATCCCCATGAACCGATGTACACCCCATGACCCCAATTTTAGGAATGTTAGTGAAGGTATTAATTCAAGATGATTACTATGAATTGTATATATGATTATTTAGTTGTTGAACCTTGTTTCCTCATGCCTATTGTAGTATCTTTAAGCGTAATTGTGATACTTGATTCATGACCTTGAAAGGGGTAAACTTCTAGGGTTATGTACATGTTGAGGAATGTTGTATATGAACTTGGGATTTACTTGAAGGGTAAGGGTTCTATGACAATGGTGCAAAGTGAGGTATTGGAGAATGGTCTTTCTTCCCTTATCCCTTACATATGATGTTGTATAAATTTCTTAGAATGATGTTAATGTATTGTGTTGATTGAAAGTATAGTTCTCATGAAGACACTATGAATGTTAATGTGAAAGTTCTACTCACATACAAGTATTGATTCTAGGTTGAAAGTGCATTCTCACTTTAATGAATCTATGAGCTACTTATTGAATTGTATTGAATGAAGGGTTGAACAATCCTTCACACATGTAGATACAATGGAAAGACTAATGATAATAATTTGGGAAATAATACTAAGCACCGAGTGGATATGGCCAATGAGGAAAAGTCCCTCCCGTTAATGTAAAAGGTTGGGTCATCTTAGTAAACTCATGAGATGGGAACTCCTCCATTAATGCAAGAGGTAGGGTTTCTAGAAGCAATCTCTCTATCCCATAACTATATGCCAACATAGTATTTAGCTAGTGGATCCACTTTATAGCTATATACTTAGTTTTACCTTAGGTAAGTAGAACACCTCTTTTCGGTATGGGGTTTAGACACCAGATTCCTTGTAGCTCTCATGGTGTATGTCGGTTATGGTTGTTTTTCCCTAGATAATCAGATAGTGGATGAAGCATGAACTACTCTATAACTTCTTAGTAAGGTTGCTAGGTAGGAGTGGGGGTATGTGACTTCACTTTTACGTTGCACTAGTAAACTTGGTAGGATGATATAGATAGTTCTCATTACTATGTTGAGACATGAATGCATGCATGTATATTGAATGGATAGTTGCTATGAGTGACTTGTCCTTCTATTCAAATGTTATACATGACTAATCCTCTACTTATGATTATTGAATGTGATGAAGTCTAAAAGTAATGTGTGTGACCAAGGTAGTTCCTAAGGGATGCTTAGTAAGGTTGGTATTATGGGATGCCAACATTATATGGCACAAGTGGACCTTAGGGGTTGCTATGGTCATATCTTTACTATATTGTGAATATAATTGTGATATTGGCTTGAATTTTATGTTGATGATGCAAATTGGTTTTCAAAACCTCATAAATGCATATCTTTTATAAAAATTTCCTTTTTGGATGCGATTTATGGTTTTTATGCATATTTCCATACTTAGTACATATTATGTGCTAACCCCTTTTTACCTTTTACATCTTATGAGTGTAGGTTTCAGCTAGGTGACTTCTACTCCCTACTTTGAAGAAGACTTGGAATAGATTTCTCCAAGATTTGTGGTAGGTCCTCAAGATCCGAGGACAAGCATTTGGTGCCACTTTATGTTCTTTCTTATTGTAGTAGACTTTGTAAACTTTTGATGTACCTCTTTCTATGAGACTTATTTTGTCTAAGGGCTATTGACCCTATTTGAGATTCTCTATTGTATTACTTTGTTTAGATGGTGTGTGTGACACAAAGAGCCTAGATTCCTACTATTTTCCTTCTATGAAGATGAAGTTTGAACTTCAATTGTAAATGTTTTAATTTTCCGCATTATTTCTACTTTCTTATGTTATGATGATGCTAGGGCTTGTATGAGACCTCTTCGGGGTCGACTACGACATTTTACGTCTAAGGGGTGCTCTCGGGTCGTGACAAACTTGGTATCAGAGAATAAGTTGTTGGGATAATTATTAGGTTGATATCTCATATAACCGCGTCTAGTAGAGTCTTGTTTATGAGTGTGAAGCGCGCCACACTTATGAATAGGAGGCTATAACATTTTTAGGAACTCACATTTTCTTCATTACTCTTTAGTCGTGCTATGGAGTCCTAATTCTATGAAGTCCTTTCTACTAATCATTTTCTTGTGATTATAGGCAATGAATAGAAGAAGGGATAATGCAAAAAGGGCACGAGAGGAGAATGTCAATGATGACCTCCCCTTCATGTTCCTCAAGACCCTCAAGTACCTCTTGATGAAGGAGCTATGTCTGATGTGGAGATAAGAGCAACTCTTCATACCCTAACTCAACTCATGATGGTGCAAACTCAAGCCGTCACCACTCAAGCACAAGCTTTGACGACCCATGCTAACCGAGATGTGAGGCCCTAGGAAAATCCTAATGTTAATACCATGGCCTCAAGGTTGAGGGACTTTACCCATATGAATCCCCCTGTGTTCTATGGCTTTAAGGTAAATGAGGACCCACAAGAATTCCTGGAAGAGGTTTACAAAATAGTGTATGCCATGGGAATTACTTCTATTGAGAAGGCCGAGTTAGTTGGGTATCAATTAAAAGACGTAGCCCAAACTTGATACAATCAATGGAAGGATAATAGGGCTATAGGAGCAGGTCCAGTGACCTAGGAGATATTCAAGAAGGCTTTCCTTGAGAGGTTTTTCCCCCGTGAAAAGAGAGAGGCAAAAGTTGAGGAGTTCATCAATTACCGTCAAGGAGGGATGAATGTCCAAGAATACTCACTGAAATTCACAAAGTTTTCCAAATATGCTCCCTTTTTGGTTTCTAATCCAAGGGATGAAATGAGTCACTTTGTCACCGGTGTGTCCGATGCTATTGAAGAAGAGTGCCGAGCGGCATTGCTCTATGACAACATGGATATCTCTAGGTTGATGGTACATGCTCAACAAGTGGAAGAGTCAAGGCTTAGAAAGAAGAATAGAGAGGTGAAAAGGCCAAGGGCCAATGAGGGAAATTCATCTAAAGGTATGTTTGAAGGTCAAGGTGAACCAAGGTTTAAGAAGAGGTTTACCAACCAAAGCCCATCTAATGCTCCTAGGCCTAACAAAGGAAATGTGGCTACCTCTATGCCTCAAGGAGGCAATAGGAATGACCCTTATGTTGGAAGAACTAGTTGTGCAAAATGTGGTAAAAAGCATGAAGGGAAATGTCTTGCTGGTATGGGTGTGTGCTATGGATGTGGAAAAAGTGGCCACCAATTGAAAGATTATCCAACTCATACGGCCAAGGGAAGAGAAAGTAATCATGCTCCCACTAGTGGTTCCAACTCCGATGCTCCCAAGAAGAATCGCTTCTATGCTCTCCAATCTAGAAGTGACCAAGAGGGTTCCCCGGACGTTGTTACCAGTATGTCACAAGTATTTTCAATTGATGTTTATGCATTATTCCAGTGCCACTTTGTCTTTTGTTACTCCTTTAGATGCTATGAAATTTGATGCGCTCCACGAAACCGTAAAAGAACCCTTTTCCGTGTCTACTCCGGTAGGTGATTCGGTTATAGGTAAAAGAGTATATAGGGGTTGTCCTATCTCCTTGTCTCATAGGATCACTTTGGTTGATTTAGTAGAACTAGATATGTTGGACTTCGATGTCATATTAGGGATGAATTGGTTGCATGCTTATTTTTCTTCCATAGATTGTAGAACCCGAGTTGTGAAGTTTTAATTTCCTAATGAGCCCGTTTTGGAATGGAAGAGGGGAAACTTAATCCCTAGAGGTCGAATCATTTCATGTCTAAAAGCTTGTAAAATGATTTCTAAGGGGTGTATATATAACATTGTAAGAGTTAAGGACCTGGTGTCCGAGACTCCTCCTTTAGAGTCGGTCCCCATAGTAATGGATTTTTTGGAAGTCTTTCCCGATGACTTGCCCGAAATCCCTCCCGAACGGGAAATAGACTTCGACATTGATCTTTTGCCGAATACACACCCCATATCTATTCCTCCTTACCGGATGACCCCGGCCGAGTTGAAGGAATTAAAGGCTCAACTTAAAGATTTGCTAGATAAGGGTTTTATCCAACCTAGCATATCTCTATGGGGTGCACCAGTTTTGTTTGTAAAGAAGAATGATGGGTCCCTTAGGATGTGTATTGATTACCGACAAATGAACAAGGTAACTATAAAGAATAAGTACCCGCTCCCTAGGATTGACGACTTATTTGACCAACTCCAAGGGGCGAGTTACTTTTCAAAGATTGACTTAAGGTCGGGTTATCACCAACTTAGGGTGAGAGGAGTTGATATTCCTAAAACAACCTTTCGAATGAGATATGGTCATTTCGAATTCCTAGTCATGTCTTTTGGTCTCACAAATTCCCCGGTGGCATTCATGGACCTTATGAATATGATATTTAGGCAATATCTCGATTCGTTTGTGATCGTTTTATTGATGATATTTTAATATACTCTAAGAGTGAGAGTGAACACATGAAACATTTGAGGATGGTGTTGCAAGTCCTCAAGGACCAAAGGTTGTATGCTAAGTTTAACAAGTGCAAGTTTTGGCTAAGGTCGGTTGCTTTCCTCGTTCACATTGTTTCTAGTGAGGGAATAAAAGTTAATTCGAAGAAAACAGATGCGGTTAAAAGTTGGCCTAGACTCCTAAGTCCCATCGATATTCGAAGCTTTTTGGGATTGGCCGGGTACTATAGGAGATTTGTAGAGAGCTTCTCATTTATTACTTCTCCATTAACGGACTTGACCCAAAAGAAGTCCAAGTTCGAATTATCGAAGTCTTGTTAAAAGAGTTTTCAAGAGTTGAAGGATAAACTCACCTTCACTCTGGTGTTAACCTTACCAGAGGGTACCGACGAATTTGTAGTGTATTGTGATGCTTCGAGGGTAGGGTTGGGATGTGCTCTAATGCAACATGGAAAGGTAATCGCCTATGCTTTAAAGCAATTAAAGATACATGAGAAGAACTACCCAACCCATGACCTTGAATTAGCGGCAGTGGTTTTTGCCTTGAAGATATGGAGACACTATCTCTATGGGATACATGTAGATGTGTTTACCAACCATAAGAGTCTCCAATATGTGTTTAGACAAAAAGATTTGAATCTCCAACAAAGAAGTTGGTTGGAACTCTTGAAAGATTATGACATATGTGTCTTATACCACCCCGAAAAAGCTAATGTGGTTGCGAATGCCTTGAGTAGATTGTCTATGGGTAGTGTTACTCATATAGAGGATAAGAAGAGGGAATTGGTCCGTGATGTGCATAGGTTGGCCCGATTGGGTGTGCAAGTAATGGATTCCACCAAGGGTAGAGTCATGATTCATCATAGTTACGAATCATCCTTTGTTGTTGATTTGAATTCTAAGCAACATCTTGATCCTATTTTGATGGAATTGAAAGAATCGGTTCTCAACAAGTCCATTGAGGTTTTCTCCCAAGGGGGAGATGGGGTGTTTAGGTACCATGTAGGCTGTGTATGCCGGATGTTGATGGTTTGAGGGAAAAAATTCTATAAGAGGCTCATGGTTCACGGTATTCTATTAATCTGGGAGCCACCAAGATGTACAGTAACCTACGAGAAGTCTATTGGTGGAATGGTATGAAGAAGGATATAGCGGGTTTTGTTGCCAAATGTCCGAATTATCAACAAGTTAAGGCCGAGCACATGAAACCCAGAGGTTTGCTTCAAGATATTAATATTCCCACTTGGAAGTGGGAGGAGGTGAATATGGACTTTGTTGTGGGGTTGCCTCGTACAAAAAGGCAACATGATTCCATATGGGTCATTGTGGATAGATTGACCAAGTCCACTCACTTTATTCCCATTAAGGTTACCTTGTCAGCGGAAGATTATGCCAAACTGTACATTAAAGAGGTGGTGAAGTTGCATGGGGTTCCCTTGTCTATCATATCGGATCGGGGTGCTCAATTTACTTCACATCTTTGGAAAGCATTCCAACAAGGGCTTGGTACCAATGTTAAACTTAGTACCGCTTTCCACCCTCAAATGGATAGTCAAGCCGAATACATCATTCAAACCCTAGAGGACATGTTGAGATCATGTGTCATTGATTTCAATGGTAGTTGGGACGATCATCTTCCATTGATCGAATTTGCCTACAATAATAGTTACCACTCAAGCATTGCCATGGCTCCGTTTGAAGCACTATATGGTAGGAGGTGTAGATCACCGGTGTATTGGTTTGAAATAAGTGAGTTTTCTCTAATTGGTCTCGAATTGGTCTATGATGCATTAAGAAAGTTCGACTCATTAGAGAGAGGTTGAAGATGGCCCAAAGTCGGCAAAAGTCCTATGCCGACAATAGAAGAATAGATCTTGAATTTGAGGTTGGTGATTGGGTCTACTTAAAAATCTCACCTATGAAAGGTGTGATGAGGTTTGGCAAGAAGGGGAAACTTAGTCCCCGATATGTGGGTCCATACCAAGTCTTAGAGCGTATTTGGAAAGTTGCTTATGAGGTGGACTCCGGTTCACCCGGTGTTTCATGTTTCTATGCTCACGAAGTGTATTGGAGACCCGATTTCCATCCTTTCTTTAGAAGGTTTAGGAGTTGATGAGAACCTTTCGTATGAAGAGGTCCCAGTTGAGATTTTAGACCGGCAAGTGATGAGGTTGAGAAACAAGAAAGTAGCCTCCGTTAAGGTTCCTTGGAGGAACCACCTTGTTGAGGGTGTTACATGGGAGGCCTAGGCCAATATGATGTCCCGCTATCCTCATCTTTTTCCTTCTACTCCAACTTAAACTTGAGGTAAGTAGTTCCTCTTAAGTTTAGTATTTTGGGAGTCATGTGCATTTTGTGAGTTTATGATTTCCTTATCTTGTGCATGTTATGGTGACAATTCATGATTAGCATATATTGAGTTTTCATGGATTACATATTCCTCATGTTGATTGCAATTATTTTTTTTATGATGAGTGGAATTTTTTATTTCATGAGGTGAAATTATGAATATGTTTAGTTATGTTGATGAATGACTTATTGGCTCTATATTGTTGTGTTGAGCTTATTTGGGTTGGAGAAGTTAGTCCCTCCTATATGAATGAGAGTTCATGAGTTTCCAACATATTGAGTTGGTAGATGTAGTTCCTACTTTATTACAATGCATTGACCATGTCTTATAATGGAGTTGAGGTTTCCTCCTATGAATCTTGCATGTTTGTTGTGTTGCATACTCATTGGGCTTCTAGTCTTGAGTCTACACTTTCGTAAGCTGTCCAGATTTTTCATTCGAGGACGAATGTCCCCAAGGGGGAGATAATGTAACACCCCAGAAAATGGTAGGATAAACTAAAGTCTCATAGTGTCGGTTAGATTAACCTTAAAGCAACGACGATGCTATCTTAGAGCTTAAATGGTTAAGGAATGAGTCTAGGGTAAAGTCTAGGACCTTAAACTACCTAAGAAAAATGAAGGAAAACAGGAGTGACCTCAAGACCATTCGGCGATGAGCAGTAGCTTTGCCCATGAGCCTTGGCGATGCGCCAAAGGACTCTCCTCGCCTAATGGACAACCTCCTCACTAACCTTAGCTACTGTAACAAAGGGCTAGAAGGGTTGAGGATCGCCCACAGGGTTGGCGATTCGCCCAACATCCCTCCCCATCGCCCAAGTGAGCTGCCCCCTTAGGTGACTTACTAATAATTGGGCGAGACCAAGGTACATTAGGCGAGTCGCCTAAGTGCCTTGGCGAGCCAAAGGGTGCCAATGGGCGAGCTTCAGCGTGGAAAGGCTAAAATTTAGAGTTTAATGAAGGGTCTTTAAGTAAATATTTCCTAAACTAGAACCAACACTTTCTACTCTTTTCCTACCAAATATAAATACTTTTTAGAGTCAAATTCTCCCTTTTTAATCACTCTTAAAAAGAAATAAAGGGAGACCCAAATCCTTTCAATAATTCTCTCTCTAGAAGTTCCTCCATTAAAGAACACCAAGAACTTGAAGATTAGGGTTCAAACTCCAAGATTTTCACTCCAATTAGTGGGCAAGTCTTCAATTAAGGTATGGGGATCTTGAAAGTGCATTCTCACCTTAATGAATCTATGAGATACTTATTGAATTGTATTGAATGAAGGGTTGAACAATCCTTCACACATGTAGATACAATGAAAAGACTAATGATAATAATTTGGGAAATAATACTAAGCACCGAGTGGATATGGCTAATGATGAAAAGACCCTCCCATTAATGCAAGAGGTTGGGTCATCTTAGTAAACTCATGAGATGGGAACTCCTCCATTAATGCAAGAGGTAGGGTTTCTAGAAGCAATCTCTCTATCCCATAACTATGTGCCAATATAGTATTTAGCTAGTAGATTCACCTTATAGATATATACTTAGTTCTACCTTAGGCAAGTAGAACACCTCTTTTCGGTGTAGGGTTTACATACCGGATTCCATGTAGCTCCTATGGTGTATGTCGGTTATGGTTGTTTTTCCCTAGATAATGAGATAATGGATGAAACATGAACTACTCTATAACTTCTTAGTAAGGTTTCTAGGTAGGAGTGGGGGTATGGAACTTCACTTTTACATTGCACTAGTAAACTTGGTAGGATGATATAGATGGTTCTCATTACTATGTTGAGACATGAATGCATGCATGTATATTGAATGGATAGTTGCTATGAGTGACTTGTCCTTCTATTCAAATGTTATACATAACTAATCCTCTACTTATGATTATTGAATGTGATGAAGTCTAAAAGTAATGTGTGTGACCAAGGGAGTTCCTAAGGGATGCTTAGTAAGGTTTGTATTATGGGATGCCAACCATACATGGCACAAGTGGAACTTAGGGGTTGCTATGGTCATATCTTTACTATATTGTGAATATAATTGTGATATTGGCTTGAATCTTATGTTGATGATGCAAATTGGTTTTCAAAACCTCATAAATGCATATCTTTCATAAAAATGTCCTTTTTGGCATGATTTAAGGTTTTTGTGCATATTTCCATACTTAGTACATATTATGTGCTAACCCCTTTTTCCCTTCTACATCTTATGAGTGTAGGTTCCGGCTAGGTGACTTCTACTTCCTACTTTGAAGAAGACTTGGAATAGACTTCTCCAAGATTTGTGGTGGGTCCTCAAGATCCGAGGACAAGCATTTGATGCCACTTTATGTTTTTTCTTATTGTAATAGACTTTGTAAACTTTCGATGTACCTCTTTCTATGAGACTATTATGTCTAAGGGCTATTGTCCCTATTTGAGATTCTCTATTGTATTCCTATGTTTAGATGGTGTATGTGAGACAAAGAGTCTATATTCCTACTATTTTCCTTCTATGAAGATGAAGTATGAACTTCGATTGTAAATGTTTTAATTTTCCGCATTATTTCTACTTTCTTATGTTAAGATGATGCTAGGGCTTGTATGAGACCCGTTCGGGGTCGACTACGCCATGTTACGATTACGGGGTGCTCTCGGGTCGTGACAATAAGCCTTTTCGAATTGCTTTTTGATTAAATATATATTTTAAAACCTATTTCCTTATTATATGTTTAAAATTATGTTTAACTTTTATCTAATTAATCATGTACTTTAGTGTTCATAATTTACAAAAAATCTTATTATTTTATCATTTTTGTTATTATTATTATTATTATTATTGTTATTATTATTATAATTATATTTATCGATTGCAAAATTTGAAATAATTAATTAACTTGTCTATTTAACGTCGATAATATTTAAGTGTATTTATCTTATATGAGAATTATTTAATATGTGTAATATAACCATTTATTGGACAACAATTTATTAAATCTTCCTCCAAATCATTTAAATTGTAGCCTCTTTTATTAAATATATTTAATCTGTAGCCTTTTCTACTCAATTTTATCACAATTCTAGCCCATTTTGAACCAATTAATTCAATCCCAATCTCAAGATCTCATCTTTAATCCCAACCGTCTGTTCCATTCTTTTAAATCTCAACCCTACATCTCATCTTGATCCAACGACTAAGATTGAGTCTCCTACCACTTTCCTCTCTCTCTCTCTCTCGCTATATATATATATATATATATATCCTAACACCCTAACCTTATTTTCATTTTTCTCCTCGTTCTCTTTGAAAATGCCAAGCGCCGCTCCTCTATCTCTCAACATCGCCCATCGTCGGCGAAGATCACTGACAAAACCCTTGCTCCACCCTCACTCGTGGGGCCAACCACCAAGCGAGCCCCTTTCCTTCTTCTCTCTCCTCACGTCGCTCCTCCAATCACCAGTGGATAGCATCTACTTCACCATCCAAACCAGTTGCCTCTCTCCTCCCATTTCTCTTTCCCTCTGACTCTATTCTCATTCCTGTTGTCTTGCGAAGCGCCACACCATGCAACCTCAATCTGTCTTCTTCTCTTCTTTTCATTGGTTCCGACCAAAAATTCTGGCAAGACAACCACCGTGAAGAGCCATTTGGCTTCGATGAGTCAAGCCAACCACCATCCTTCCCCCGACGAGATTGGCAACAATGAAAACAAGAGCATCGTTTCTCCGCCACTCTAACCAGCGAGACTCGACGGAACCTTAGGGGCTATTGAAGTCGGATGTTCACATATCCATCCAGGTTCATTTTTTTTTAGATTATCTTATCTTTTAAATGAATTTCTTAAATCGCCTTATATTTTTTAGTATAGTAGTTATGATTGCATTCTTACGCTACATAAAATTCAATAATGATCATGAAATCTCTTTTTAGCATGATCATTTTCTTATGATTTTGAGTTCCTAAACTTGTGCATTTTCTACTTTGTGTGTTCCTATTTTTGTTTGAATGTAATCTTCCCCTTTTGTAAATGGGTATTAGTACGCCCTTATGTTTTTTTCTTTAAGAACACTAATTGAGTTATGGTTTCTTGATTCAAGTGTAGCAAGTCCTTATATGCGAATTTGATTTATTTTCTTAATGAATTGATTGACTATTCTGAAAATCTCCATGATTCATGCTTCTTTCCATTTTTGTCCCCTTAATCGATTGATACACCTTAATATTTACCTATCCTTGATAAACTTTGACATGATTCTTCTCCTTGATTAACTCTATTTTATTCGCCAACTTTTCTTTCTTTTAGTTAGTGTGGACAACTTTGATTTAATTATTCTTGGCAAACTTTTTCTAGTTATGGTAAGTAAATATATTGACAGTCACTAAATCATGGTATTTTCGACCAAAGACTTTAACTTTATTAACATGGTTCCTTCAAAATTAGAAGATCATTCATGATTCTTTCCTTCGATCTATGTATTATGATAGATTCACTGGTGCTAATCTCTAATTGTCAATTGACTATTTTCCTTATTAAATTGCACTATTTTAATACCAATTGATTTATGGTAAAATCCATGCATTGATATTTCCTATTACTTGTTTATTTTTGGAAAACTTTGACTTAGTACCATATTTGATTAATCGGACTTTTAAACTCGCATGGTTATGCTAATATCATTGATTAAATACCGAGAATGTGGTCTAATTGAGCAGAATAATTTTCTTTCCTTTTATCTATTTTGTACTTATTGATGTGTCCTTTATATTTTACTATAAAGTTAAGACTCTTTCCATTCCGTCTTCACGCTTAAACAAGCACAACGCTCTCATACACTCTCAAATGCAATAATATTCTTATGTACTACCTTATAAGTTTTTGTTGTTCTTGTGGCCGCACGAAGTTTGGACTTCGGTTCTTACATTAGGTTTTGTATGCTTATGTGAATGGTTCTTAACAAATTTGTGATCTTTGCTAGAATTATAATTTGTGGTATGTTTAAGGTACTTACTTCATTATCTATTTTGTTATCTTGTCTTACTTCATTATCCTTATAAACTAGCTTTTTTTAATAGTACCTTTATTATTTTAGTATTTTATTTTAAGGTACTAAGAACAAATATCCTCTTACCCCTTTGAATATTCTTTGCACATAGACAATAATGCAACGGTGTTGCTTGGAATTCAATCATGCCAAATGGAGAAGTCAACGTAAGAAACCGAGCTAAAGTGGAATCGTTGTCACCCCAAAAGGGGTATGAGGTACATTTTTGGAAATAATGAAAAACAGATAAACTATAGTTGACTTCTTGTATGAAGCACACATATAGCTTTATAAAAATAAGGCAACTCGTTATTCCCTCCTATTCTAATTTTATATCACCCTTTTAGAAGTCTTAAAAACTTGATAATTTTTATTATTATGTTAACAAATCAACATACTTTCGTACAATCTTTATATAAAAAGAATATACTTATAATTTAGCTTCACATGATTTTTTAAATATCAAAATACTTTATTTAGTACTCTTGAATAATTTTAAAAAAAAAGTATTTTTTGTCTTTTCGTAAGGCAGAGAGTCGATAATAAAAAATGTAATAGAGGGAGTGACACCGTATTGGTCCCATTTTAGCCTTGTCATATTCTGATCTCTCTCTCTCTCTCTCTCTCTAGCAACTTTAACTTTATCTATTGTTCTGTCATTTCTTCTCCTTATGTTTATTTGACTTATATTTAGCTTTTCGTTTTATTTCATACTATCCAAGCATTTTAAGTTTTTTATTAGAAGCGTTCCCGTCAGCCTCTCCTTCTTTATTTGTTAATATTTCAAGTATCTTATTTATATATTTGATACTCTTAAATCTTGCTTTGCTCGATTGAATTCATATATTTTTGTGGCTTCATTAGCTTTGTATGTGTCAATTTTTATAACTTGCATATATTTAATTTGTTTGTTTTTTAAAAAATAAGTTTGCATGTCTCTTATTCACCTAGGCTTATGTTAATAAGATAATAATGGATTCATGCTTAATTTATTCACCTGTATTAAATCTATTCTTTATCTTATAGTGACCTTATTATCCATGTTAAATCCCCACATAATTCACAAGATTCTGCCGGAACCCACATGTGTGGACCTCGCAGGGTGCTTAACACCTTTCTTTTAAAATAACATGAACACTTACCTGATCTATAGTTTTACAGACCCTTTTAATTAATTTTGTTTGTAATTAGGATAGAATGGTGTCCTAACGTGTCTTTAATTCGTTAGGTGGCGACTCTTACTTTTTTATTAATCTTAAAAGAGTTGTCAAGTCATTTCATAACCCGGTTTCAAAAAAATGGGGCACGATAATAGCCACCATTGTGAGTTTGGGTGAACATAATGGTGCTAAAGAGACATTGCCACTGTGCATAGAGAAGCTTCTAGAAGAGAACAAAGATGCGATGTTGGAATAGTTGCCAAGGCACTTATATCCTAGGTACGAGGTAGACAATAATATCGAATATTCGAACTAGAGCCTGGAGCGAAGCCACCCACATATTCCTTATATCACATGGATCCAATCGAGATTGAGGAGTTGAGGAAGCAGTTGAAGGAGTTGCTCAAAGATGGTCACATCCGCCGCCTAAAACACCCTATGGAGTGCTGATCCGATTTAGAAAGAACAAAGATGGATTGTCACGTTTATGCATAGACTGCCACTTGCTCAACAAAGTGACAATAAATAACAAATATCCCATCCTGCTCATTGCCGACTTGTTCAAGAAACTTGGACATTCCAAATAATTCACCAAGGTTGACCTCGAAGAGGCAACTGCCAAGTTCACATTGAAGAAGAGAATGAGCCAAACACAATGTGTGTCACTAGATATGGAGCTTTTGAGTGGTTGGTGATGCCCTTCAGATTGACCAAAACACCTCCTACCTTTTGAACACTGATGAACAAGATATTTCATCCATACTTAGATCATTTCGTAATGGTGTACCTAAATGACATAGTCATCTATAATAATATCCTAGAGGAACATGTCGATAACTTGAAAAAGGTTTTCCAAGTCCTACAAGAGAACAAGCTTTACATCAAGCGGGAGAAATGTTAGTTTGCCCAGGATGAAGTACACTTCTTGGGGAACGTCATTAGCCAAGATCGGTTGTGGATGGATGAGGCCAAGGTACGAACCACTAGCTATTTCTAGTCACAGAAGAAACTCATACCAAAGCAACCAAGGTGGCGGGATTTCTTAGTCGAATTTGATTATGAGTTAGTGTACAAACTAGGCAAGGGAAAAATGTTTGTGGCCGATACTTTGAGTAGAAAGACTGAGTTTAATGTCATCACCACAACCTTCTGTGATATTCAAGACACTATTAAGAATGATATGGAACGTGATTCGGGAGAAAACTGACTTATGAAGCTAGCTGCTCAAGGTAAATGAGACACTTCTGGATGGAATATGGATTATTACTCACCGTCAGACGAAGGATCTACGTGCCCAAGTTTGGAATTATTAGGCGACATATTATAAAGGACAGCCACAACACGTCGTGGACGGGACACCCGGGGCAGCGTAGCATAAGAGCATTGATCGAGTCAATCTACTATTCGTCGCGCATGTGAAAAGACATAGATTGCTATATTCGGACTTGTCTTGTGTGCCGATAAGATAAGATAGAGCAACGACAACGTAGAGGACTATTAGAACCACTACCCATAGTGGAGTGCCTATAGGAGAGTATGACTATGGACTTTATAACCTGTATACCAAAGTCTAACATATATAGGACGATCATGGTCGTGAAGGACAGGGTTTTGAAGTATGTTAGCTTCATTCCTGCCAAAGCAAGTTGCACATCTAAATAGGCTGCAAAATTATTCTTCAAGGTCGTGGTAAAATATTAGGTTTTCTCAAGGCAGTCATCTGCGATAGAGACCCACATTTTACAAGAAACTCTTGGAGAGAGTTGTTCGATATTCTTGGCACACAGTCGCATTTCTCTATTAGTTTTCACTCACGGACGGATGGAAAGACAGAATGGGTTAATGCCTTATTTGAGTGTTGCCTGAGGTAATTTGTGAGTTCATGTAATAAAGATTGTCAATACTATTAGACATAGTCTGATTATCATATAAATTGCCACAAGCCAGCAACCACAAACTCTACAATCACTAACGACCGTATTTAAAGGCTTACCATATGGCCATAAGAGGAACTACTTGACACTGCTATGTCTTACTTGGACAAGGCAACAACGAAGATGAAAAAGTTTGCCAACTGCAACCGTCGTCCATTGGATTATAAAATTGGGGACATAGTTTTGGTAATGTTTAACCCAAGGAAGTTTAAGGAACTGTGAGGCGTCCACCAAAATTTGGTACGGAAGTATCTGGGACCGTTTAAGATCGTTGCCAAGGTGAGAAAAATCTCATGTAAGTTAGAGTTACCACCTCATCTCAAGGTCATCCCATCTTTCATGCCAGTGAGCTCAAACCATACTGATGACAAGGATGACCCCAAACGAAGTTAGTCAAGTGAGGCACCAATTACCATCACTACCTTGCATTATCAGGAAATTAAGGCTTTTATTGACTACCAAGCCAGGAGGAAAAGAGGGCAAACCACTACCATGTTCCTCATCCACTAGAAGGGACAATCACCGGAAGAAGCCACATGAGAAAGATATGAAGACTTGTGGAAATTCAAAGACCAAATTTGAGAGTTCATGCAGCAACAATGCCCCCGTGGTTGTCGCAATATAAGTTGGGGGAGAGTGTGATGACCTACCATGTCATCATGCCACTTAGGCACCAACTGGCATAATGTTGTCCATGTGGAAGACTTACATTGGAAGAACACTAGTCCTGAGTGCAATATTCTAGAAATATATGGAGAATTTCTTGGATGACCTTAGAATCCCATGGATTTGCATGGAAGGTTCTTGGAATCTTTTAGTTGCGTAGAATATTCTAGAAAGATGACTTATTTGTAAATAAGTAGGAAATTGTCTGAAAACTATTATTTATTTATTAGCCCCTAGATGGATAGTATAAATAAAAGGGCATTCAATTGTAAAAATCATCAAGCAAATCTTCCAAGTCTTGAACTATAAAAGGTTTCTTAAGCAATTCTCTTGTGTCTTTCTTAAATCCAATATTCCCTTAGCTATTTAGTGTTAAAAAGGCTTAATTGAGGTTCCAAAATTGGGAAAGATTTGTGAGCAAGTTGTCAAGTGCCACACGTTGTGCTTAATTGAAGTCTAAGTCTATGACACTAGGCTATTTATAATTTGCTAAGTTAAATTCATTCATTTTCCTAAGGGTTAATTTGGTTCTCAAAGAAATACTACAATTATATCATCCAGATAACGTATTGGATAAGAAAGTGTAGAGAAAAAAAAAGTAATTTTCTTACTAAAATATGGTTGACCCCCCTCCAACTGGTTACAAGAAAATTTATTAAATAACTCTATTTATTAACTATAATCCAATATTGGTAAAAGTAACTATAGATGACCACTCATATTAATTGGACATGTTGAGATTTTTTAGTAAGGGGGGAAGTGATTTTTTTTAACGTAGTTATGCATCAACTAATATGAGATCAGTTTCCTAATGGCAAACACCTAAATCTCGCATAATGTTTTTTTTTTTAAATCTTTTAGACCATATTTGAAATCTATAAAATTTGAGAATTCCTTATGCTAAAACTAAAGCATGAGATATTTATTTAAGCATTAGTCTACAGAAGTATAAGGTAGACAATTCAACTTGTCTGATAACAAGTGGCATTGTTGCATATGCTTGGCACAGGGCACTAAAATCATAATCATTCCCTTCTTACATTTGTAAGCTTACTTAAGTTTGATTCCAAACTTCGTCTTTTTTTTGAGTCGTGTGTCTTATAAGTATTTTGATGGGTAAGAGCTTGCAAAACTTGATTGTGCTCATTTATACCATATTGGTTACATAGTGGAAGAAGCTCGAGAATGCTTGTGCCACATGCAAGTGGATAGTGCCAGCTATTCTACCCTCACCTTGAGAATTCATGCATTCAATGTTCACTCGGCTTTAACTAATCAGTTTAATTTGGGCTAAATGAACTGACTGGTGATGTTATTTTGCATTGGTTGCTCAATAGAGCTTATGAGAGCTGAGCAAACCATTCCCAATTTATGATTAGTTGAAGCCAAGTCAACATGGAATGCATGAATTCTCAAGGTAGCATAGCTGACACTCTCCTCTTGCGAATGGGAAAGTGTTCTCAAGCTTGCTCCACTCTTTAATGCAATCAATATGATATAAATGGCCACAATCGACTTTTCCTAGTTTTTCCCCATCAAAATACTCATCCTAAGATACACGGACCAAAAAAAATAGGCTGAAATCAAACTTAAGCTTACAAACTTAAGGGGAGAAGGGATTCTGAATTTTAGGTACCCCTTACCAAACATATGCAACAATCCTCCTTGTTGTCAAGACATATTGAATTGTCTACCTAATAGTTATGTAAACTAATGTTTAAATAAAGACCTCTTTAACAGAGCATAAGCAATTCTTATATTTTATAGATTTCAAATAAGGTTTAAAAGATTACAAAGAAACATTATGCAGATTTCGCCCATTCAAGGAAGATTCAAATATGTTGTATCAACACTAACTTATATGTTATATCCCTTTTAGCTTCTCTAAGTTCATCTTCATTTATGCTTTCTGGCCACATCAATTATTCTCTCTCCATTGCCAGTATTAGCAGAAATGAAAGCATGAGTATTTTCAAGCAAAGAGGTTGACGCCGAGCTCACAACCATTATATAGAATAAGCCAAATTCATCATTATAACAATGGTTTTCATCCTCCTGGTTCAATAGAAACCCAGCAGTACCATCTGATGGATTCGGAAAACCAAAACTTGTCCTCAACATGTATTATGGTACTTTGATTTTTGGATTGCAACATTTCTGCTTCCATCCATCATTAACTGTTACGGTTTGCATTCAGATCTGATCCCATGTTTGATATAACTTTTTTCTTATTTTTGATTTCAGTGGCTTTATGTCCCAGAAGACAAGTTTAATTCAAATTAGTTAATATTTAATCGATTTGACTAATTATTTTTACATAAATGATAAGTAGAAAAGAGATAGGAACTAGAATAAATAGTTCAGTAGCAACAAATGCAAGAATATTACTTCCATAAATCTCATCGGCTGTTTACTTGGCCTTCACACAGTAAACTAGTTATTGATTGTGTATCATTTTAACCTACTAGCATACCTTTCCCAGAGTTTTAAATAGACAATTAACAAGGTTTAATTGAGATTGTTGTTGTACTTCAAGCAAAAGATAACATGTTCAACTCCTACCGTCAGTCAAAATGATTAATTATTTTTGCATTTGTTGCTACTGAACTATTTATTCTAGTTCCTACTTCCTTTGTACTTATTATATTATTTACGTAAAAATAGTCAGTCAAAACGATTAATTATCAACTAGTTTGAATGAAACTTGACTTCCGGGATTTTCATAAAGCCACTGATCAAAAATAAGAAAAGGCTACATCAACCATTGGATCGGATGAGAATGTTGTACGATTTTACTATTACTCCTTCTCATGACCTTTAATATCTTAATCTTATTGTGTATTCTTCTCTGGACTTCAGATATCTAGACTAATCTTGGATGAAGGTCAGGTCTGAAGCATTCTAGATGTGATTAAGTGGAACAAGTAGACGAGCAGAGAGAGCAAAATCTGAAGACTTTTGTTCCCATAGAAGGGAATTGCTCAGAGAGAAAAATGAGCAAGAAAATGAAGTGTTTGACCAAGTATGTTTGACATAAGATTGTTTCTCAAGTGGTAGATTTGTTTAACATATAACTTTTGCTTGTTGTAGGAGAACCTTGTTATGATTTCTTCAATTCTCATATCCGAGACCTTTTGACAAGCTATTCCTGTTTGGTTGAATTGCCTGTCTATAAAAGTTGGCCTGATTAAACCCAAGGTTGTGCACGACCAACTTTGTTCAATAGCCGACAGAGCAGACTGCTAGTAGGATGATTACTCTGTTGAAGCAGCCTCAGCAAACACTGCCACCAGTCTCCCTGGCTTCAATGCAGCCTCAACAACAGTTAACACTGCAACCAATGCTAGGCATTGTGGGTGAACAACCTTTCTCCAATGCAACGAACCTGTTGACATGTAGCTATGTGTGAATCAAATACTCTCCATTCTCATTAATGTCATTCATTTTGACATTGAGTCTATGTTCTTGCCTGCTGTTGGTTTTGGCAAAGTATGTGTGAACTCAACTGCACTTTCAAAATGCCTCTTTACCAAAAGGAATGAAATCCGCGGTATGAGATACTCCTATGCCCTTTTATATGATATAGCTTGAATTTTTAAAAGTCAAACAAGAAAAACTTTGACCATGATTTACTCTTAGGCCCTTTTAACATTTTTATTTTTTTAATTCTTGTGACTTATAGAACCCTTTATTTAGTTTCAAAATATTTAAAAAAATATCAAAAAAACAAAGATTGTATGTCCAAATTTACGATCAAATTATAGAAGTTTGACTTTAAAAATTCAGATTATGATGTCAAATGATTTGGGATATAGGAAGTAACACTTTTTGTATCTTCTTAAATGCTTCTTCCCCATTTTACATAACTTATTAACATATGGTACCAAAATAAATAATGACAATATCTAGCGGGGTGATCCAAAATCTTAGTTGTAATTCTTCTTTAATGTACTTTGCCAAATGTGACTGATGAGAAAGTAATGTTACTTTTTATTTCTCTATATAATATACATATTTTATATAGATGGTCATCAACCTCAGCAAACACTGCCACTAGTTTCCCTAGCTTCAATAAATATTCAAGAAGCGGTTCATGCTCATCACAATGGTGCATGCTTTGATCTGATTATGATGGACTTGGATATGTCAGTAATGAATGGTTGTGTCAAGTATGCTTTTATAAATTGTAATTCAATTTTTGTTTGAACATCTTAATTTAGACGTTGTTTAGGTAAAAAACTATTAGAAATATTTTCTATATTATGCAGGCAACTAAGGAACTTCGAGATATGCATGTTGATAGCTTGATTGAGGGAATGACTTCCCGCAAAAAAGAAGAAGAGGAGAAATCATTCATGGATGCTGGAAATACTTAAAAGCCACTTACTATTGATGCAATTCGCGATCTTGTTGAGAAAATTTGGAAATACTTACACCTATCAAAAGTATTTTGTATGAATATGATTCATGTATTTATCTATAGAGAGATTAAGGAATTAAGTCTATGACTAAAGTATGTATGATATACTTACAATTACTAATAAATTTGCTTTAGTTGGTAAACTAAAAGGCTTTTTTGTGACACTACTTAAAGTGTATATCATGTTTATAAGAATTGGACTAGTCTCGGGGTACATGCGTTGCACGCTTGTCCCATACGAATATATACACTTAAGTTACAAATCATAAATAAATTGATTTTCATATATAAATAGGAGATGATTTATGAAGTAACTATATAGTAAGGATGATAATTTTTAAAAAGCGACATATATATAATGTGATTAAATATATGTTTCTTTGTACAAATGAAATATGTATCTTTATAAGATTATAATCTCCTTTTTATAATTACATATAAGAAGTTGTAGTGGTGAATGAAATTTATTTCTTATACAAGTAGTATAGAGATTCGAACAACATATGTCTTCTTACGATGGCTAGTAAATTATTGTGAATTTTATGGAATATATCTACAAAGAAATATATAACAATACTATGGTTAGTTCAGTCATAATAAAATCACTTTATAAGCAAAGAAGAAGGACAATCTCAAATTCATGTTCCATATTACATAAAGTTTGCTAAAAAAAATTAGTAAATGCTAAAACTTTGTTTTCTGAACAAAATACCTAAAGCAACAAGTTTTACAATTTAACAGAAAATTTTTTTTAGTTACACAATATAGCGAAGATGCAAAATGCATCAGTAATATTTAATATTGAGTCTTTTCTTCTTTTTACTTCAATATTTTCTTCAATTCTTCCTCTTCCGAATTGAGTGTATTTAGTCACAAATCACATATGAATTGATTTTCACTTCATATATAAATATGAGATGGTTTATGAAGTAACTATAGTATGAATGATAATTTTTAAAAAGGAACATCACATTCACAAATTATCAATTATTCAATTACTACAGTCCTACCCAACTCAACTTGTTGTAAAGAACAAAAATCTTAAATCTCTTAAGAAAAATACATCACAAGCATATAGATGAATGTCATCTTATACATAAAATTGGTCTTTCTTCTATACAATCGATTACCCAAGAAAGAATTGGTACATCGATTTGTGTACCGTCCTTCAATTGAAAATAAATAAATAAAAATTACACGAAAAGTTATAATATTACATGTTGACTTTGTTTTTTATGTACCTCTTTGAAGAATTCATCGAATATACAAAATACTCCAAGTGTAACACCCCAGAAAATTTTAAGCTAAGACTCAAACCATCCTTCGTTGTGAGTAGGATTTTACCAAGGAATTTAAAATTTCTTAAGTGTTAAGGTCACTAGATGTAGCACCTTGAGTTCCAAGAAGAACTAAAGAGAGTTCATTCAAGTAATTCCTAAGTTCTTCTAAGATTGGGGTCAACTTCTAATGACCATAACTCTCACTCCAAGATGAATTACGTGTGCCGTTACATGGAAAATGAAAGGTAATTGAATTATCTTTCCAATGCCACCGAGTTTGCTGAGTTTCGAGTTTGGATGAGTGGGATATGCCCTTTTGAAGTTAAGCTGTCCAGTTAAGGAAAGTTACCCGAAAATATGAAGGGTATTTTGGTCTTTTCCTTCCCAATCGGATGTAAGCCTTTTTAGTAAGGTTTTAGGAGTCTAAAATGATTAGAATTAGTTTCATTCATCCCCAAAAGCGTTTAGGGTTTTAGAGAGAAGATTCAAGAGGAGAAAAAGTTCAAAGTTTCAAGCGTTCGTTCAAGAAATTCAAGATTTCGCCAAGAACCTCGTTCTTTGAGGTATGTAAGCTTCCATAGTGTTGAGTTCGTTCACCCACACGCCAATCATGGTTTATTCAGCGTAATTTCGTTTTTGAAATTTAAGGATTTAAGTTCTTGATGAGTTCTTGATAAGTGTTCTTGAAGTTTCCTTATCGATTAAGTTTTGATGTAAGATTCTACTTGGGTCAACTTCAAACGGTCATATCTCTTAGAATATAAAGAGTTACGTGAGCCATAAATCCTCCAATTAAAGGTAATTGAATCTACTTTTCAACGCCACCAATTTCGCGTCAATCCAATTTCTAAGTAAAAGGTTATGACTATTTTAGTAACCTATACAGTGCTGTTACAAATTAGACGATGAGAAAACATTAAAAAGGGTTGTTTTTGTTTTTTTACCTCCAACAAAACCCTAAACGAATTTCTTGACTAATAAAAGGATCAAAAAATTCAGATTTTCATCTTTTAATCCATCATTCTCTTCTCTCGTAAACCCTAGGGTAAAACCCATAGGAAAATTCAAAGTAGAAGACTTCATTCAAGATTCTTTCAATCTTTTTCAAGGTTCTTCCAATCTTTTTAAAGATTCTTCTTCAAGATTTCAAGAAACTAATTCAAGAATCTCAAGAAAGGTTTTCTTGATCGTTTACCTTCAAGTTAGGGTTTCAAGGCTTCTAATCAAGTTCTTCTTCAAGATCCTTTCAAGATTCTTCATGAACCTTGTTCTTCCAAGTATGTAAGGCTATTATAGTGTTGGACTAGTTTGTCCTCATGCCCTAAATCTACTTTCAGATTAGTAAAAGAGTAACCTAGGATACTTTCCCTAGATTTGAGTATTCTTGAGATAAGTTGATTTGAGTTCTTGAGTTCGTGGTTCTTTTAAAACTTATATTCCTAATTATTGAGTTTTAAACTGAGTTTTGAGGAAGTAATTATGAGAATAATAAGAGTAGTATACATGAGTTCCATATTGTTATATAGACCTTCGAGTCGAGTCGTTCATGCCCATAAATTCTGCATCAACTTCATACATTAAACATCTTTGAGAGGAATAGTATCTTCGAGTTCTAAGTCTTTGAGCATTGAGTTCCTAATCATTTTGAGATTATATTCCTACTTATAGGACTACTACATGTTACCCATGAAGTCCTTGAGTTGAGTAGCTCATGCCCATAATTCCACATGAACCCTATGATTCGAGCAATCTTGAGATGAGAGGTATCATTAACATTCTTGAGTTGAGTCGATCATATCCCTAATTCCGCATGAACCCTATGGTTTGAGTTATAACTTTTGAAAAGCTTTTTAAAGCCAACAGTTGAGTTCTTAAACTGAGTTTTGAGAAAAGAGTTTTTCTAAAACATGATTAGTATGACAATCAAGTATGCCATCAATGTATGAGCAGTATGGTATCTAGATATACACCATCAATGTTTATGCAAGTATGACTTTCCAAGTCATCAGTGATCATATTATAATATGATTTTCAGAGCTATGGATGAAAAGAATTATAAGAAGAAACGTACTAGTAGAAAATTAAGAAAGATAAGAAGAAAATTAAATAAATTATATCCGGAATATAAACAACTCAATATCACAAAAACTGATAACGAAAAATTAGATCAATTAATAGATAATATATCTAAAATAGAATATAAATATATTCAATATTTAAAAATACAATGAATAACGAGAATAACGAATATAGACAAAAACTTACTGAAATAATTATAGCAAAAAGACAAGAATTAGCACATAGGCAAAGTAGACTTAACAATAATATATTCGCAGGAGCTTGTAAAAAATCTATAGTAGCACAAAGGAAAACTATTTTATATCTACAAATACAGATAAAAAGTTTAGAATATAAACCTCAACATAGTCTTTAAATGAATAAGGAAGAATATGCCATAGACGAAAAAATATATGAAAACTATGACGGATTAAAAATAAAGATAATATTTTCTAATCTAGGAAGAAGATACAAGAAAATAGGCGAAAATATAAGTTTAATGTTAGAAAAAGAAACGGTAAAACTAGAAGATAGTTTAACTGCTATGATAAGAATAACAAAAGAAAATGAAGAAATAGATAGAAAAACGAAAATTGAAAAAATAAAACAACAAACAAAAAAGGAAGTACAACAATTAGAAGAAGTAAAAAATACTAAAATAATAGAACTAGAAAAAGAGCTGACAATGTTAAAAGAAATGTATGAAATGAAACAAAAAGAAAAAGAACAAAAAACAAAATTAGCAAATGAGATAATTAAATTTAAAGAAAAATTGCAATTAGAAGATGAATTAGAAGGAAAAGAAGAAAATAACCAAAATAATCTACCTGAAATAAGAATTGATGAAATAAATGACGATGATCCAGATGAACAACATTCGGAATCAAGTGAAACATATACGGAACTTTTAACAAACATAGATCATACAAAGAATTTAGAAGTAAATGCAGGAGACATAGACATGGATGAAAAACCTAGTACATCAGGAATAAAAAACCCAAAAAATTTAAAATATTATAATGCAAATTATGAACAATATGATAGAGAAAAAACTATATGGGATAAAAGAGTGAATAAAAAATGGACACCTAAACCAATAACTGAACAACATAATTTTTTAGATTTAGACTGTATAGCATATATAAATAAAACAATCCAATTATGGATAGGATATATATCAAAATAATTAATAAATAACAAAATAGTAATAACAAAAACACTAGGATATATAGAAAGAACACTTATAGGAACAGTAAAATTATGGCTAAAAAATTTATCAGATGAAAGTTTACAAACTTTAAGAAGTAATAAAAAATTTGATGGTGAAATAGCTACTACAACTATGGAAATATTATATAAATACGAAATAGCTATAAGAAATGAATTTAGTAGCATGACAATAGAAGTAGAAGAACAAAATAAAGAAAAAATCATAAACCGGAATCTAATGACAAAATTAGCAATATGCAATATGCGTTATATAGATGAATATACATGTGCATTTAGAGAATATTATTATAAAGGAACATATAGCACAAAAGAAAGTAAGGAAATAAGAAAATTATATTTTACAAAATTACTAGAACCTTTTAATTCAAAAGTAATAAAAAGTTGGAATAAAGTAGGATTAACAGATACCTTAGGAGCTAGAATAAAATTCTTACAACGATGGTTTATAGAACTATGTGAAAAACATAAAGAAGAAATAAAAATGAAAAAATACTAGTAAAAAACTTAGCATGTTGCAAAAATAAAACAGCACCCCAATTTGGTTGTACGGACAAATACTATAAAAAGAGATATAACAAAAAATATAGATGAAAATATAAATATAAAAAACCAAGAAGAAGGTACTATGTGAAAAACTACAAAACCAAAACACCATATAGACCAAAAAAAAAACTAACGGAATGTACTTGTTATAATTGTGGAAAATTAGGACATATAGCTAGAGATTGTAAATTACCTAAAAATCAAAAGAAAAAACAAATATCAGAAATAATAATAGACGATGAAAAATATACGCAAATAGAGTACGTAGATTATGAATTAGAAAGTGAAGATAGTATATAAGAATTATCAGAAAACGAAGAAAATAATCCAGTAATAGAATCAGATAATGAATATGATATCAATGACTGAAACAGATATACAAATAATAACTAAAGAAAAATATCAAGATGAAGAATCGGCAGAACAAAAAATAATATTTGATAATAATATATTTGAACAAATAAAAGGAAAAGAATTAGACCTAAGCGTAGAAAATATATTCGAAATACCAACAATAAGAAACTGGTTTAAACGACAAAAAGAAGTGTAACACCCCGTATCCGAAAATAGAGATTTCAGATTTCTGGTGTTACAGGTGGCACTCACGGACACCATCCACGGACCGTAGATGGACTCACGGTCCGTCCTGCAGGTCCGTGTTTCGTGGAAGAAAACTTCCCCAGAATCAGTCAGAAAATTTGGCTAAGTGTTGACCCACTGTCGGACTTACGGTCCGTAGGTCAGGTCACAGATCGTAGTTCGTATCCGTGGATCGATGCCCCAAAAGCCCAGCTTCAGTCCCAATTGACGGTTGACCAGCACGGACCGTCAATCGATCCACGGTCCGTAGGTCTAACCGTAAGTTAGGGTCAACAGCCAGTTAGCTGAAAATTCTGATGGGTCAATTTCAGATGATCATAACTTTTTTCACAAAAAGAATTAGGTGCCCTATGACCTATGATATGATAGATAATTGAATTATCTTTCCAACGCCACCGAGTTTTCCAAAATCCGACCTCTGAGTAAAATGTTATGCTCATTTTAGTGAAGCCCTGTCGGGCAGACTCGATCGACGGACCCAATCTACGGACCGTCGATTGAATGACGGCCCGTCAGTCCAATCCATCGATCACTCCGATAGCAGTTAAGTCAGGGGTCTTTTGGTCTTTTCCTATTTCGTTTAACCCCTAAGATACGTCGTTTAAACCCTAAATCATGAGGTTTTAGTCAGTTTAAGCCTAGAAACATAACTAGAACTTACCTTAGTCAAAACATTTAATCAAAACTTAGAAAATTAGAATCAAGAGAGGAGAAAAAGGTCAAGAACCCTAGTTCAAGAACGCAGGAAGGTTCCATCAGTTCCAGCACCGAAATCGAAAGATTTCTCTGTGGAATTCGTCACAAGGTATGTGGGATTTCACTAGTTTCCTTTCGCCCATTAGGTCCCTAGAATTCAGTCAAATTCTTGATTCCATGATTATAAATAGACCTAGGGTTTCTAGAATTTCAACAGATCATCATGAATTAGTTATTTAAATGTTACAAATCAGATTATCATGTTATTGCTCAGTTTCTTACATAAATTTCATAACCCTAGCTATGTATTTCATTAGTTCTTGAATTACACATGCTAGGTCAGATATTTCAGTTATTCAGATATACACGCTCCAGTTTTATGCCACATTATCAGTATATTTCAGCATAAACCCTATTTTGAGTTATAATTGATGAGAAGCTTTTCTTTAAGACAACACTTGAGTTTTAAATTGAGTTTTTGAGAAAGTTAAGATGAGTTTTGAGAAAGAGCTTCTAAAACATGATTAGTATGACAATTGAGTAGGTCATCAATGTATGGATAGTATGGTATCTAGATATACCATCAATGTTTATGCAGTATGACTTCCCTAGTCATCAATGATCATAGTATAATATGATGTTGAATTGTTTTCTAAAAATGAGTTTTCAAGTATGAGTATCTACTTGTCAGTATTTTGAACTATTCAGTATTTCAGTCATAATATATTCAGTTATACATGCCTCAGTTTATGAATGCATCATTATCAGATTAATTGTTGCATTATCAGTTTGCATGTTCAGTTTCGAGCTATCCAGTATTTACAGAAATTCAGTCATAACTAGTTAACTACTTAATTCATTGGGAGTAGCATAATACCGAGTTGGACTAGGATTCAGCGTACCCATATAGTCCCAGAACTACGAGCCACGTAGGAGTAAGTCTCCTCTGTGGGCAACATCAGTTTAGTGATCACGCCAATATGCCTCTATACCTCTGGCAGGGTATATTGGGTCCTCTCGATGGGGCGTATACATCGGACTCCACATTTAGCTCATGTGATTTCATGTCGGTTATTAGTAGCTCCCACAGTTCAGTCAGACTCTATTGCATTGACCATATTTCAGTACAGTCAGTATTCAGTCTCAGCATGTTATAAATTTGGTCATTGCATTCAGTTAGCTCAGTATTCAGTATTTTCAGTATCTATATCATGTTCAGATTATATCATTGCTCAGAATGCTTTGTTCAGTTATGTGTTATTTCAGCTTTACTCTATCCTGCATGCTCAGTACCTTTCAAGTACTGACGCATACGTGCGCTACATCTTCTCGTGATGTAGGTTCAGGTTCTCAGCATCCAGATCATGCTTAGATCGGTTCCCGATCTCCAGTTTAGCAAAATCAGTGGTGAGTCCTCATTCTCCGAGGACAATAGTCATCAGTTTCTTTTTAATATTTTTAGTCTTTAGTTTCAGATTTTCTACACTTAGCTGGGGCATGTCCCAACACGTCTAGTCAATTTAGAGGCTTATTTCAGACATAGTTAGATTCAGCTTAGTATTTTGAGTTTGATATTTCTTTTGTATTAAACTCTCAGATTTGATATATTCAGTTATAGTATATGGGTATTCCCATCTTTTCAGATTTATTTATGAATTAGCTTCCGCATCAGTTTATTATCTTTAGTATGCTCATGATCATGCCAGCAGGGTTAGCTTGGGATCACTTGTGATCATAGGTCCCGTGTTCGCGTCTCGGGGGTAGCTCGGGGCGTGACAAGAAGAATATTATGTTGTAAGTCAAAGAGAACATATCATAGATTGCAAATACACCAAAGGAAAGGCTAAAATACAAATAATAAATAAAGAAATACAAGTTATTGAGGCTAAAAAATCTAATTAAATATGTACATTTAGGAGGAACAGAAATACTAATAAAAGCACGTTTTAGAGAAGGAATAGATACACCCATAGAAATATACTTAGCGGATAATAGAATTATACAACCCATAGAAAAAAGTATAATAAGTGCAGTAAAAGGTAACCTCATATACCAAAAATTTAAATTTATAATAAGTGCTAACTACTCAGTAGCAATAAATGACAGAAACATAGATAAATCACTAGAATTATATTGGAGAATGTCAGGGATATAATTAGCCTTGGGAAGTAAAATATTTACAGTTAGATGTAAAAACTTATATGTTTTAACAACAAAACATAAAATAACAACAAAAAATAAAATAAAAAAAATAAAAAAAAGAAAATCCTTTTGAAAGGATAGTTACAGTCATAGATACTAATGATTATAATTATAATGAAATTGATATAGAAGAAGATTTAGAAATAGCAAAAGCAAGACTAAGTACATAAAAAAGAATAAACAATGAAATACCCCAAATATCATCAAAAATGAGTACCTCAAGAAGAATAGATAAAACCCCACAAAAATCAATGGAAGAAGAAATAAAACCACATCATTACTACCTAACGGGAGTAATGAAACAATGAAAATATTTAATATTAATTAATACAGGACAAGAAGAAAACTATATTACATGAGAATTAGTGAGGAAGATGAAATAATAACTACTGAACAATTATGCCCCGAACTACCAAAAGCATTAATGTATACCGAAGAAACTACAGAAAAGAAAATAATCATTGGAGGAGTACCAATAGTAATAAAATTTAAAATATATCAAGGAAATGAAAATATCACTTTAGGAATAAAATGGCTAGAACAAGTAAAACCATATAATTTAGAAGACAAGCAATTAACAATAAATCATAATAATAAAAAGATAATAATAAAAAGAACTTTCTTATGATAAAAACATGAAAATATATATACTTGCAAAGATAATAATAAAGAGATATTACAACAGCTATTATACACCAATGATAGATACGGGAGCAGAAGCTAATATATGTAAATACAATTGTTTACCAAAAGATAAATGGAAAAAATTAAAAACACCGATAGTAGTAACAAGATTTAATAATGAAGGAAGCATGATCACATATAAGACAACAAATATAAAAATACAAATATGGGATAAGATATTAACTATAAAAGAAATGTATAACTTCGAACTTACAACAAAAGATATGCTATTAGGAATGCCATTTTTAGAAAAATTATACCCACATATAATAACAAAATCACACTGGTGGTTCACAACACCGTGCAAACAAAAAATAGGAGCAAAAAGAGTAAATAACAAAAAAAGGGAAAACAACAGAATGGATAAAAAGAAGTGAAAAAATTACACAAAAATTAGAAAATATAAAAGAAGAAGATCCTAAGATAGAATTAATTATATTCTCTATAGATAAAGTAAAAATAATCCAAGATAAGTTAGAATTATTATATAGTGAAGATCCTTTACAAGGATGGGAAAAACATAAAACAAAAATAAAAATTGAGCTAATTGATAATAATAGTATAATAACCCAAAAATCATTAAAATATAATTTTAATAATTTAACAGAATTTAAGATACATATAAGTGAATTACTAGAAAAAGGGTACATACAAGAAAGCAATAGCAAGCATATAAGCCCAGCATTTATAGTAAATAAACATAGTGAACAAAAAAGAGGAAAAAGTAGAATGGTTATTGACTATAGAAATTTAAATGCAAAAACTAAAACATATAATTACCCAATACCAAATAAAATATTAAAAATAAGACAAATACAAGGATATAATTACTTAAGGAAATTTGACTGCAAATCAGGATTTTACCACTTAAAGTTAGAAGAAGAATCTAAAAAACTTACAACATTTACAGTACCACAAGGATTTTATGAATGGAATGTATTACCATTTGGATATAAAAATGCACCAGGTAGATATCAACATTTTATGGATAACTACTTTAAACAACTAGAAAATTGCATAGTATACATATATGATATACTATTATATTCCAAAACACAAGACGAACATATACAATTATTAGAAAAATTTATACATATTATAGAATATTCAGGCATAAGTCTAAGTAAAAAGAAAGCAGACATAATGAAAAAACAAATAGAATTTTTAGGAATACAAATAGATAAAAATGGAATAAAAATGCAAACATATAGTACAAAAAATAATTGACTCAAATGAACAACTAGATACAAAAAAGAAATTACAATCATTTCTAGGGCTAGTAAATCAAGTAAGAGAATACATACCAAAATTAGCAGAGAATTTAAAACTATTACAACAAAAATTAAAGAAAGATGTAGAATACCAGTTTGATAAAAAAGACCAAACACAAATACATAAAATAAAACTATTATGTTAGAACCTGCCTAAACTATATTTTCCGGATGAAAACAAAAAAAATTACTTATATAGTAGAATCAGACGCCAGTGAAAAAAGTTATGGAGGAGTCTTAAAATACAGGTATGATGAAGAAAAAATAGAACATCATTGCAGATATTATTCAGGAACATTTACTAATACGGAAATAAAATGGGAAATAAATAGGAAAGAATTATATTCAGTATATAAATGTTTATTATCATTTGAACCATATATTGTATATAACAAATTTATTATAAGAACGGATAACACACAAGTAAAATGGTGGCTAACAAGAAAAATACAAGATTCGGTAACTACAAAAGAAATAAGAAGATTAGTACTAAATGTATTAAATTTTACATTTACAATTGAAGTAATAAAAACTGACAAGAATATTATTGCAGATTACTTATCAAGACAAAGCTACTCAAACTGAGAAAGAGAATACAATGGAAGAGATACTCAAAGCCATTACTACACTTTGCATAAAAGTGGATAGTATGGACAATGAGATACAAAAGCTAAAGACTAATGAAGATAATCTGAAGTCTAAACCTAGCACAAGTCAGCAGCATGACTATAAAAATGCAGAACTAAGTCGATCGGAAGACTTTAAAAATCCAGAGATAAAAGGTGACGTTGGGAAACACCTTAAAATCCATAATGTTTGTTTAAATACAGCTGCAGGTACAAGCAAACAAGTTAATGAAAAACAACATAAGAATACAAACTTAAACTAGCTATTTGAAAAAGCATTTACTCCGAGAACACCAAGAAACATATTGGCTATGGAACCCCAAACCTCAACCTATGCAGATAGCCTATAAAACGAGAAAAAAATATATAACCATGTTGCGAGAACCTATATTGAAAATATATGCTAAATCCAAACATATTTAAACTGTAATCCTAGATCCACTACAACCAAAGAACCAAATCAAGACTACCTAACCCAAAAATTACAAGGTTACAACAAGTTAATTGCACAACCAAAAACTAACGCTAATTTAGTAAGAACATGTTACAACTATGGACTATTAAATACCGTATACACATACGATGGAGAAGAGGTAAGTGGAATACCATAATTACACAAAGCATTCGTCATATATAAAAGAGTTACCAAAGGAAATTTATTTTATATAAAGTTTTATACAGCACTAGCGGAGATATTATACGAGGAGATAAAACCCCGAATTCAAGTTATTAAGATAAGATTAACCAAAGATATGATTATACCCGATGACATCGAACAACAGGACGAAATACAAAAAATAGAGATACCAAGTTTTTATGCCAATAAAAGAATAATTGGTATATCAACTATTATACAAGAACTAACAAACAATTATTTAAATGGAAATGTTATATGGAGCTACTACTCTAGAGATCAGTTAATGATATATTCAAATTCAAGAGAATTAAGAAGAGCAGATATGGATGAAGTCCAGCGATGGATCTTATCATTATTAAAGCCAGAAGAACGACCTACAACAAGAGCTTTGAAAACAGAGTTTATTTCAAAAGAATTATTAACCAGATATTGTAAATTAATTGGACACAAATATCCTGACCATATATGTTCAAAATGTAATGGCGAAGATAATATAATTCCAGATGTACAGCTGGAATGATAAATAAGATAGAGACGGAAGAAGATAAGAAGGAGAAAATAAAGACAAAAAGATAAGACACATAAGAAGAAGAAGACAAGTGTAACACATAAAGTCATAGATAAAAAGAAGCAGATGAAGAAGAAAAGAAGAAGAAGACAAGTGTACAAAAATATGTAAATAAGTCATAAAGTAGGTGCACATTATTGTCCTTATTATTATAGTATTAAAGTAGGTGCATCATTATTGAAGTAGGTGCACATTATTGTCATTATTATTATTATTATTATAATGTAAAGTAGGAATGCCTTATTGTAAAGAAGTAGTCATTTCCTTTCTATATAAAGGAACGTATATGTAACATAAGAAGGGCAGGCCTTGAAGCCTTAAATAAAAAAAAAGCTTTCATAAAAAACACTCTTAAATATTTAAGATATCCAATACTTATAAGATAATGGAACAACGATCTGAAATCCAATCAGATATTTCAGATAGCATGAATAAGCAAGAAGCAAAGGTATATTGTTTAAAAAATATGCAGAACTAATTTCATATATTCCTGAATATCATATATATGATTGAATAAATTTATGTTAGTTATTATGTATTAGAATTATTTGAATTATGATTTCTAGTTTATTAGCACACTGGAAACAGGGAGAAAACTTCTATACTATACCATCCTAATGTTGAAACCGGTAGGCGAGGAAAGTCGTTTAGGGGAGTAAACAAAGTTGAGGCGCTGATAAGAAGGAAGTATCTGCTAAAGTACGATGCTAGTAGTGACAGGAGAACATGATAAACAGATAATCTAGTTCATAATGATCTAATATGAATTTAATCAATTATGAATATGATAGGAAGGAATAATTGAAAATAAAAAACCTGCATAACAACGAACATGACTACATACATGCATAATGAAATGATAAAAAAACTATGAAACTTTAATCTTATATATACTTAAAGGTATAGAAATAATTGAATTAAGAAGAATAATATGGGAAAAAATATTTAATGATAACGAATCAGAGGATATATTAAACCAACAATGGTATGAAATAGACCTACATGATTTAGACCTCGAAAGAATAGAATTGTATGATTTAGAAATAAATTCAAATTAAAATGAACTACGAATATTTACAATATTGGACAGAAGCTATGGAAAATATAAAACTACTAGAACAATTAATGGAAAATAATTTATATATATACCTAAGAACCCAAGATATGTTATATCTAGAATATATCAGAAATAATATTAAAGAGATATCAAGATTAAAACACTTAGCAAAAGAATATTATAATAAAATCTTTAAAATGAATTCCTCACCTACGAAAAATGGTACACCTACCAAAAAAGTCATGAATTCTACACCTACCACACTACCAAAAATATCATGAATCCTCACCTACCAATAAGATGAATTCCGCACCGAAATCTTTTACTGTTACATTATCCTTGAGTATCTTATTCTTCAGTTGAGTTGAGTTGAGTTGAGTGAGTTCAGAAGAGGTAAGTATGTTTCCTTTTTATCAAGTTCAAGCCTATGTTTATGCTTTAGAATTCCCCTTACATGCTCGTACATTCCACGTACTGAGTCATTTGGCCTGCATCTTTTCATGATGCAGATACAGGTATTCAGGGTCATCAATAGGCGCTTCGTTGATACCACATGTAGTTCGAGTTAGCTATGGTGAGCCTCCTTGCTTCCGGAGGATTTCATTTACTTTTCCGTTATATCAGTTGTTAGGATGTCGTGGGTCTTGTCCCGACTTTCATCTTTGTCATTTAGAGGCTTCATAGATAGACATTAGAGTTTCAGAAGTCTGTTAATTTATTTTGTTAATGTTTTAAAGACTTAAGTTACCCATTTTGGGGCGAGTTGAATATATTATATTATTCAGAGTTTTCTTTTGAGTTAAAGCTTGTATTTAAGTTTTTCATGAATTTTATTCTATTTTAAGCTTTGTATGTTTGAGTTAGTCTTCTGCTTGTAGTCAGCCAGGATGAGAGCTCGCTTGGGGACCATCAATGGTTCTCGAGTGCCGGCCACATCCAGGGTGTAGGCTCGAGTCGTAACACCAAGCAACCTTCAAGTTGTTGTAATTCCAGCCAAATATATCTATACAAACATAAAAGAAAATAACTGATATAAAAGACCGAACAAAAATATCTTTCATTATCAAAGAAGAATCAAGTTAGATAGATGCTACTAAAACTTGCAAGTAATATTGAGTAACTAATTTTGAAAGAGAAGTATAATTTTTTGTAGTTGAAACAAACTCGATTCCCAACACTAGATACAAAGTACAACGTATAATACGCACAACAAAGTAATAACATACTAATTACAGATAGACTAACATAGAAGAAGGTAACTAGAAGGGGATGAGACTAGAACAGACAAAGGGGATGAGAGATAGCTGACAACCAAAGCTTCAACATAATTGCATAACCGTTCTTCTAACTTCTAGTCTTTTTTAACAGAGATACTAATTGGGCCTGGATCCCAAATAAAAGTCCCAAATTTCCCATTGGCCCTTACTGAGTCAGCTTGGTTCACAACAATACTCTCATTCTAAAAAAGAACCTTGTCCTCAAGGTTCAACTCATGAAATTCATCCAAAACTCTCTCAATTATCTGATGAGTAACAGTTTCCACACATTGCAATGTCATGAGTGTAAAGTGAAACAACACTCCTCCATCCAGCAATAAATTTGGCCAAAGAAAATGATCTAGATGGTATGATGCAAAGTGCAGTTTTATGTCTTTGGAGAGTATTAAGGAAATTAGCATTACTTCCATTGCATTTTGAACAGCTTGTCCGACTCTAACTAGAACCATACCACCTCAATGGAAATGTCTCTGCAACATACTTTTCCAGATTGATATTTGTAGGATAATGCTTGGAAAGGTGGATTTGTGCGAAATTTCACTAGTACTAAAGGCAACCCTTGGTTCAATTGATTAAAGTGCTTGATAACCCCCATGAACAGAGATATAATCGAGGACAAAATTAAGATGTAATCCCACTTCATCAGTTATAAAAAAGAAGCAGTATTTAATCAGCCGGCTGACCAGTGAAGTTGTTTGGATATAAAAATCAATTGGACAAAAAGCTGGCACCACTTGTGACCGATCCAGTGGCATAAGACGAGTAAACTTATAACTTTTGGCTTCCACAGAAACTAATGTATTCATCCTCTCAGCTACTCCAGCAATCTGGTATTCTTTAAAAATAACAGTCCAACTAAAATTGGGATCTCCAATTAACGGTCTTGCGACCTCGTGGCCACAACCAATGACACAAGACCAGTGAAGACTGCCGTCGAACATCCTTGTTGTACTAATTCTGAAATGTTTAATAGTTACCTCGTCCATTACAAACAGTCCCAAGTGATCAATGAGCTCACAATCATTGTATTCTTGTTCAACAACTACCACCTTCCAAAACTTCGCAACAGTTATTGCTTTCAGGAGCTTAGCATCAGTAACAAAAGTGTTCATGGAATGATCATTGTGCACACTGAAAGTAGAGAACGACAAACTAGTGGGCTCTTGTGGTGGACGTGTCTCATAGGATAAGGTACGAACATGTTGTCCACCTTCTCAACTTAAATGGTCATGACCATACCGAGGCGATTGAGAGAGAACTTTGTTTGGAAATGAAATTGCTTCATCCTTAGTAGTGTTATTAGACATATATGGATCTGTCACCATTTGATCAAACACACAGAATGAAAAATCTACATCATTTTACTTCTCAGGCATTTTATCGAACACGTGGTCTACCTCATAATTTCCCATAAAGATATCGTATGGATAAGACTGAGTTGAGGATGAATTAGTACTATTACCCTACGATGGAATAGCCTCCTGATAATACTCCATTGTCCTATTATTCTTGTTCTTGGGAATGGATAAGAACCCGCAATGTGTGTCTCTAGTACGGGAGTGAAAATGAATCATCAATTTGTCCACAAAATGGTCCCAACCAGCGAGTTGTTTGTTACAAAATAACCATCGATATCATTCCAACGCTTCACCATCAAAATAGAATGAAGCCACATTAATCTTCTGATCTTCCTCAATTTTATAGCAATTACAATAATGCTCTGCTTGAACTATCCAAGCCTCCGGATTCTCACCTCGCAACTGCCATAATTTGATGTCCTTAACTATATTTTGGGGTTCAAAAGAGGTCGTATCCTTTTCCCCCAAAACCTCCAGCAACATCGAACGATATTCAGTGAGATCTTTAGAGATAGAATCCTTCATTTCTTGTATTGAATCCCAAATAGAATCACCATCGAAAGCCTTGAGTACTTTTTGGTCCTCCATTAGAGAGACCTCTGGATGAAAGCACCAATGAAACAAACTCGATTCCTACACAAGCACTATTATTATTTATATTTATTGTTGAATACAAGTTACAACTATAATAAGCACAACAAAGTAAGAACGTACTACCTAAGGAGAGATTAACATAGAAGAAAGTAACTAGAAGGGGATGATATACTAGAACAGAGAAAGGAATGAAAGATAACTGACAACCAATGCTTCGACATAATTTGCATAACCGTTCTTTCTAATTGCTAGACCTTTTAACAATAGCTAATTGGGCCTGAATCTCAAATAAAAGTCTCTAATAGCCTATAGGCCCTTATGGTTTGTTCACAACAATACTCCCGCCTTAAAAAAAACCTTGTCCTCAAGGTTCGACTGGAGCCACCGTGACATTACAATAGTAAATCTGTTCAGGCTTGAAGGTGAGTCGAGAGCTACTGCTTTAATGTTAGATTAAAACCAAGAGTTGCTAACCTTAAGTACTGATAAATCAACTTTAATGCCCTTAGCAGATTCTAAATTACCAAGATGAATAACATAAGCCACACCTCCTGTAATTACATCAATGGTCAGGCTTTCACGTTCCACCGGTTGCTCTTCAATGCTTCTAAGGCCACCAAAAAAAAAAATCAAAACAGTGGTTAAGTATTGTAGTAGTGTTAGTCTTACAAACACCACACTGTCCACTAACCAAAATAAAATGGCTTTTGTCCTTAGTAATCACTTCTCTGTTAGTTAATGCAACAGTTGCAAATGAAATTAATATCACTGATTCAATTGTAGTTAGCCACTTTGTGTTGACATATGGATACATATCTCTTAAAATTTCAAATTGAACAAATGACTGATAAGTAGTGGTGTAAGCACTGCACCATCGTCGTATTGAATCCCACACTTGCATTATACGATTAGCACATGTAATGAGCTTGACTTTGTAATAAAAAGAGTTTAAAAAAAGAGTTGTTGACCAGGATCGAACCTGGGTCTGCAAAGAAGTATTTCCTCACTTCTACCAGCAGACCAAGGGCAGTTCCATGTTCATTAAGGGTGCACTTTTTATTATATTCCTTTGTCTATCAATTTCTCAAGATATATATATATACACATAACTTTTTTCAAAGTTTATGGGTGCACGTGCATCCCACCTTTATATATATATATATATATACACATAATTTTTTTCAAAGTTTACGGGTGCACGTGCACGCCACCTTTATATATATATATATACACATAATTTTTTTCAAAGTTTACGGGTGCACGTGCACCCCACCTTTACATGTGGGTCAGCCCCTGACTAAATCCCAGCAAAAGTAATGTCTCTACATTCACTGTATAACCTGTTAGAGCCATATCCTTATTCCTTGGAGGTCATTTCATCCGAAGGCAGTTCACTTATTGGAATACCACTTTCATTCTTTATAAAAAATTTATCCAGATATAAATCCTCAGTACTCTCAGGCTCCAAGAAATATTCCGCAAGATACATGTCTTCAAAAAACTCAAAACCAATTTCTTGTTTACAAGAGCCATAATCCAGAGAAATTGTTGTAGCATACCTCTCTGACATATCTATTTGAGGATGCCCATAGAACAACTGGACTTTGCTGCCATCAGGACCTATAACATCTTCATCAAAAATTTCAAAAAGAGCATCTAAAGCCACAGTAAATACCTTGGGGGAGTTACTATTTAACATTTCATCAAACATCTTGTGCTCATCAATTTTGGTCGGGTATTATGATAGCTCATCATAGTTTTGAGGCAAGGGTGACTTGTTTACTTGTGCAAGGCATGTCGAATGTATATCTAACTCACTTAAATCTGATAAAACAACCTTAAAACGACTTGGGTACTTAGTCCCAAAGAGTACCCACAAGATATTGGCTAAGCGATCTTCTGGCGATTTGAGATGTAGTTTACGGAAGCGAATCAACACTTTCGCAGCAAAATGTTCCCAATCTGCCAATTGCTTGTTCTGAAAAAGCCAGCGGTACCAAGTTAAAGCCGCTCCATCTAGATAGGACGAGGCAAGATATAACTTGTTATTTTCTGCAATTTCATAGAAATTAAAGTAGTGTTCTGCCTGAGAAATCCATAACTCTATATTCTCACCACAAAATCGTTGAAATTCCACCGTTCCAGATTTACTCATAGGAAGGTTTCCAACCAACTTGCGTAACATGGAACGAATTTCAGCGAGATCCTTCGACCAAGTATCCTTCACGATCTTGATTGAATCTTCTATTGTTCGATATATTTGGTCCTCCATTGAAGTCCTCTGGATGAAAGAACCAATGAAACAAACTCGATTCCCAACATTAGATTCAAAGTACAACGTATTATACGCACAACAAAGTAATAACATACTAATTATAGATAGACTAACATAGGAGAAGGTAACTAGAAGGGGATGAGACTGGAACAGAGAAAGGGGATGAGAGATAACTGACAATCAAAGCTTCAACATAATTGCATAACTGTTCTTCTAACTTCTAGTCCTTTTTAACCGAGATACTAATTGGGGTTGGATCCCAAATAAAAGTCCCAAATTGCCCATAGGCCCTTACCGAGTCAGCTTGGTTCACAATAGTAGTTATACCCAATCAATTGAATTGGTATATGTGATATTTTTCTTATATAGTTCTAATATATCTTATACTTAGTACAACACTTACCTTATTTTTTTTTTAATATTTCAACAACAAATAGTTTATATGTGACATAAGTAACGTTGATTATGTTTGCAAGTGTTTCACACATCTTCAAGTTTGTATCTTGTGTAAGAAATTATAACATCATCCTTTTTACAGACACATGCATATCAAGAAGTTGTTGCTGAATAAAGTCGTATTTCATGTTGTAGAAATAGTGATAAACATATGTTTCTTTAAGGTGGATATTGTATCATTGTCAATTTCATGGAATACACTTGCAAAATAGTGTTTATTTGTGATAGAGATAATTAATAATTAGTGGCATTAGAAATTTTAATTGATATATTAAAATCCAATTGCACGTACAACTTTCTTTGTTTGATTCAAGATTATGAGTCCTTTCATATGTAAATTTGACAGGAAAATATTAATTAAATTATTTAAATATAATCATATTACGGAATATAATATAATAGATATATACTCACGAATAAGGAACTTGATATAAATGGTTGAAGTATTTATAATACTGGGTGTACATCTTCAAAAAAGTATCCACTCAAAGGAATAATAATTTTGTATGACTCTAAAGTCTATATCATTTATACTACTAAAAATTGTCATAAATATCACAATTTCCCTATAGATTACATTATATTTTTGTGAAAACGAACATCATACCTATTACTTACCTGAAGATGTGAATGAGAAGTGAAGAATTCAAAATCATAAGGTAAAACCCTGAAACAAAAGATAAATAAATAATAATTAATAATTAGCAAAAACAAATCAAGAAAAAAGATATATATTAAAGAAAGACAAATACAAGAAATATCGAGAACTATATAGAGAGGATAAAAAGTAAAGAAATGATAATAGATTATAATATATATATATATATATATATATATATATATATATTTAATGATGTTAGCTATTCATATTCCTAACTAAATAGATTCCATGCATCTGTTGTATCATTCAATTTAATTTAATTTGATTAAACATACGTCATAGAAAACTGAAATATCTTGATGCTTAGAAAACTGAAAATGCTTAAAAGCCATATTGGAAACCGTAATTCAACTTTTAACATTTTTTGTTCCCACTTATAGTAATATACTAGTTTTTCGACACGTGTGTTGCACGTGATTACCAATTCAGAAAATATATGTTATAGTAAATAATATTGCTTATTTAAGTGAAGATTTGAATAATAAGTTTTGCACAACATAATATTGCAGATTCTTTTATGAATGTTCAATCTGGATCGTCATATTTATCTCTTATTTACGCGAACCTATGAAGACGGTCAATGCAATATTTTATTACTTAAATGCAATATTGCATATATTTATTTCAATTTTATGAGAGTCAATCATGTAATTAGTTGTATCTTACTAATATTACCTTATAGACGATATTTATTGTGCATTTTTCTTGTCATCTAACCAGATGTGCTTTGAAGGTGTATTCCACACCCCTAATATATACCATATGGAATAAAAAGATATACTATACCAGTTACTTCATCATTCCATATTAATTATTCACATTACTAAAATAGTTGTCATAAATTACTTGTACAAAATCAAAATATAATTAACTATTATTTTTCATTTTATTTTTACAGTTAATTCTTTCTTATTTTTTAATGGAAATAATTCTTAAGGGGAAAATTAGTAAAACTACCCTTCTTATTTATGATTTCTTAAGAAGCACATAAAGAAGAAAGTGGACAATTGATATGTAATCTATTGATATTGTATAAATAGTGTATAACTGAATTTATATATCATGTATAATTTTGAAGCAAAGATGTATATACATCTATATACAATGTTTGCACAATATTATACATTAGAGGATTTCATCTTATTCCTCCATGAGATGATTCTGTCTTTTTAATCTAAGCAAACTCAAACTTCTTCTAAATAGTTCCAAATTTTCGATATAAGCTTCTCTACATATTTTTTAGTAGCTTGATATATTATTCACTCGAAACGTTTCACATTTGCAACATGTAGAATTTTAGTTCTCGACATAACCCACAATCTTAATGATACAAATCTTGATACTTGAGGAACTCAAGCCTAATAAAGCATTTAGGAATCCTTCAGTTTGTTCCTCTACTTCTTCCACTAAGGTCTAGGTACATCCATAAATGTTTCTAGTTGCTCTCCTTTTTAATTTCCATTTACCTCAACTCCTTCAATAGAATTTAAGGCTCTTTACTTGCATTGATGTTCAAGTAAGTACCTTTCCTTACATATGCAACTGATGCCCGGTTTCCTTAGTGAATCAAGGGTAATAGGTAGATTTCTTCGTTTTAATTAAGATCTAAACTGTAGTATTTGGTTAGGGTAGTTTATTCTCAAAGGTTGTTGGGTGAGAGGGATAGTAAGTGTCTATTAAGAGTAGTTTGTGAATTTCCTGAATATGAAAAGGCTAAAGGTCTTGGTGGTATTTTGAGGAGGTATGTATGATGGAAACAAAATAAATAAGGACTCCGAATGTCACGATCCAAATTACGGGATCGTGCATGCACCTATTCTAATCTAATTAGATAGGTGATTTTTTTTACCAACTTTCCTCATATAATTAAAAAATATTCTACATAAAAGTATTTGCATTGATAAGGTAAAATGAAATAAGAAAATTCCTTTCGGACTTTACAAAATATTCAACAACTCCCAAGTACCTAGTCTAGATAGGTACAAGAGCTTATAATAGAGTACATACATAATATAAATAAATACACATGAGAAATATACTACTTTCACTTGAGAACAAGGTGGGTAGAAGTTGATGCTGAATAATCACTGTCCACGCTTCAAACCTTGAAACAAACCTACACCAACCAAAAGTGTAGCAAGAGTAGTATCAGTACATCATAGGTCAAACTGGATTAATTTTACGTAAAGGTATCACAAAATTAACAGAAACAACAAGCACAAACTTATATATCACGTTCTTAAAGGTGAAATATTGACTCATTAGGCTAGTTTCATTTTTTATTTTAAAACAAAATAACAATAATGTCTGGATGGCCCAAAGGACCATCCCAAGATCTAAATGAAAACAACAAAACATATCCAAGGTTTAAATAAGAAATAAGTATCCTGTTCTTGTCGGCTCTTCCTCTTCTACTTTGAGATGTAAGATTTTCCCCTAATTTCTTAATTGTTTCTCCATGTTCTTCATTTTGAGTTGCGCCGTCTTTGCTCCAGCAGTCATATCATGCTCCAAGCTTACACCTTGGATGTGACTGACACTTGGAGACCATTGCTGGCCCTTAGTGAATCTTTGACCTTGCTAACTATGATTCACATGACTCTATGGAATACATGGAAACTTTAATAGATGATCATTTGAATCATTTAAAGAAAACTCTAGAACATTGTTTAAAAATACTCCATGTTACTAGCTTACCTTGGCCTTTAGCAGCTTGGGATATGGACGTAATTGGCCCTGTTGAACTGGCAACATCTAATGGGCATAAATTCATTCATGTTGCAATTGACTACTTCATTAAATGGGTTGAAGACACCTACCACAAAATCTGTCTTAAAGAAGGTTATAGATGATTTTGTCAAAAATCACATCATTTGTCGGTTTAGAATTCCTGAGTCAATTGTTACATATAATGGAACCAACTTAAACAATGATTTGATGAAAGCATTGTGTGAGAGATTCAAAATCAATCATCGAAATTCTACAACATACAGGCCACAGAGGAATGAAGCAGTTGCAAATAAGACTATCAAGAGGACACTACGCAAGATGATTGACAATTACAAGCATTGACATGAAAATTACCATTTTCTTTGTTAGGGTATCGTACTACTATTAGAACTTCTACTTGGGGTACGTCTTATTTTCTAGTGTAATGGTAATGAAGTTGTTATACCTGCTGAAGTGGAAATACCATCTTTCAACATCCTTCAAGAAGCAGAGCTGAGCGATGCTAAAAAGGTGCAGAAATGATTTGAGAACTGAACACTAATTGACAGAAGAATGATTAATACAATTTATGATGGTTAACTCTATTAGAATAGAATGGCCAGAACTTTCAATAAGAAGGTCAGACCAAGATATTTCTCACCTAGGAAATTGGTTCTGAAGCGAATATTTCCAAATCAAGACGAGGCAAAGGGTAAAAATTTTACCAAATTGACAAGGTCCATATATGATTTTCTAGGTTTTGATTGGCGGTACACTCATACTAGCAGAGATGAATGGTGAGTTATGGCACAGACCTATCAACTCAGATGTTGTGAGGACATACTACATCTAAGTTTGATTCCTACTCTTTAGTTTGTGATTTCGAATTACGTCATACCTGATTTCTGTTTAAGAGAGGATACGTAAGTGCTCCTATGTAGTTTGGTGTTGTGAGGAGATACTACACCCAAGTTTAAATCATGTTCTTTGCTTTGTAATTTAGAACTACGTCAGACCTAATTCCCGTTTAAGAAGGGATACTTAAGCGCTCCTATGTAGTTTGGTCTCATCCTAATAAAATTCACATTATTTCTTGATTTTACAATTGTGTCCATCAAAAGAGCATTCTTTTGCAAATCATAAGACCGTGGCATAATTTTTGAGAAGATCTCAAAAATTTCATCAAAAGAGCATTCTTTTGAAAATTGTAAGACGAGGGCAGATTTTTGTAAGAATCTCAAAAATTCATATCAAGCGATTTACAATCTACAAAAATGATCAGAATATTAGAAGTTCTTTACTCAGACAGAAATTATTGAATGTTTTTTCGATAATATCTATGATGCACACCAAAATAGAAAGACGTCTTCCAATTAGATAATGTAAAGTCTAAAAATGTGTCATGCTCAAAGATTCAACAATATTTTAGACAATTTATCGTTTTTGTGTTTTCTAAAACTCTTCTTTCAATTTTTTATTTTTATACTATTTATATATCACCCAAAGCTAATGCCCAAAAAAATCCTGGATGTCAAGGACGAATGGAGCGTGCTGGTCAAAACAGAGATACAAATCAACCTTTCCTTTTATTAACTAATAATTTTACTTCGAACTTAGAAAATACAGATACACATGCAAGAAGCAATTCCAACATCGCCCGGATCAAAGCCATGAAATAACGTTCTTTCCTTCCAATAAGACGAAGGTCTAAGCTACTATATACTCTCAACTATTATTTTGAGCCCAAAAACCGCCAAGAAATTACACTGTGTCCTTCCAATATGATGGAGGTCTAAGCTACTCTACACTCTCAACTGTTATATTGTGCCCGACAAATGCTATGGAGCAAACACTCTATCCTTCTGATAAAACAAAGGTCTAAGCCACCTTATATTCTCAACTGCAACATCCTTTTTGAGAAATATATTGTTCTCGATAACATCACTGTGTTGGAGAATTCACATGTTCCTGAAATTGCATTATGCCTGAGAAATTGCATTAAATTTGAAAATTGTATTGAATCCAAGAGTTGAGCTGTGCCCGAGAAATTACATAGTGCCCAGAAATTTACATTGTGTCCAAGAATTACATTGAGCCTGATAATTACACTGTGCCTGAGAAATTACATTACGCCTAAATATTTGAATTATGCCTGAGAAATTGGATTGTGCTCGAGAATGATATTGTGCTTGAGAATTGCATTGTGCCTGAGAAATTGCATTGTACCCGAGAATTTGAATTTGCCCGAGAAATTGTCTTGTGCTTGAGAATTTCATTGTGTCCAAAAATTGCGTCATGCCTGAAAATTGCATTGTGCCAAAAAATTGTATTGTGGTCAAAAACTATATTAAATTAACTCAAGAATTATAATGTGCCCAAGAACTATACTATGCCCAAGAATCATATTTACGTTGAGAAAATGTTGAATCAAGTTACAGAGACCACATTAATCCCCAAGAAATACAGCTACACGAAATATATATTGAATCAAGCTACAAGTATCGCGATATGGCCGAATTTCATAGAAGAAAATAGACACACTCTCTTTTATCATTATTTTGTTGTTCCAAAGCTGCCATAAACTAAAGACATCATTTCATGGCATGCTAACATCATTTCATGACTTGTTGATTAAATTTATGATTATCATGTTCCAAAGGCATCATAGTCTAAAGACACCTTTTCCATTCCCCGCAGACATCATCTCATGGCCTAAAGTTTTAATTTTTTTTTATCTTGTTCCGGAGGTTTCATAGTCTAAAGACATTATTTTCATGGCCTACAAACATTATTCCATGACCTAAGGATTAAATTTTAGTGTAACATGGCCCTAAGACATCATCCTTATCGTCTTAAGATAAATTTCCATGGTCTAAATGGGAAATTGCATCATGTTTATAAATTACTTTACCATTTAATCACTATAGATGCCCTAATCACTTTATTTAGTTATTTCACAAGCTCCAGTTTTGCAGAGACTGACAGATTGCAGACGAGATCAACTTCTTTTCAGAAATGACTTCCGTACTTATATTTCTAACACAATAAATCCTTCTCATATTTCACACTACTCATATGATCTTTTCCTCTCATAACTAAGTCGTTCTTATCTTCCTTACACTATTCATACCATCTTGAGTTCTAATCTTATCTAAGCAAGCTACTATTGCTTCTATTCGAATCTCGTATATATTTTATTTTTAAGGAGCTTAGTCCATTCCTAAATCTAGAACTACACACAAACTTGTTCTCGTAATACCAGAGATATGTAGGCGACTTAAGGCCAAAGTTTTAGCCACACCTTTTTTTCTTTTCACAATTGCTTATTGTTTCATTTGATCCCACTAACATCTTTCCCTTAGTCGGACAAAATTGACTACTTAGTCAACGCCTTTGTCCGCAATTATTGACACCCAATTTTGACCGACCTATAACCTTTTCCAAATTGCTATTTGGTTACATATGTATTTTAAAACCTATTTTTTTTGTTGTATGTTTAAAATTATGTTTAATTTTTATATAATTGTTGTTGTTAATGTTGTTGTTGTTGGTTGTTGGTTGTTGGTGATGTTGTTGTTGATGTTGTTGTTGTTGTTGTTTTTATTGTTGTTGCTGTTGTTATTATTGTTGTTGCTGCTAAATTTGAGATAATTAATTTACTTGTTTATTTAACTTCTATAATATTTAAGTGTGTTTATCTTATATGAAAAATTATTTAATGTGTAGTATAACCATTAATTTGACAACAAGTTTTTAAACCTCCTTCTGAATCATTTAAATCGTAGCCCCTTTTATTCAATCTATCTTATTTATAGCCTTTTCTACTCAATTTCATCTCAGTTCTAGCCCATTTTGAACCAATTAATTCAATCCCAATCTCAAGATCTTACCTTCAATCCCAACCGTCCATTCCATTCTTTTAAATCTCAACCCCACATCTCATCTTGATCCAACGACTAAGATTGAGTCTCCTGCCACTTTCCTATATTAATACCCTAACACCCTAACCCTATTTTCATTTTTCTCCTCGTTCGCTTTGAAAATTTCAAGCGCCGCTCCCCCATCTCCTAATTTCGTCTATTGTCGGTGAAACGCAACTCACCTTCACTCGCGAGGACAACCACCTAGCAAGCCCATCTTCTTCTTCTCTCTCCTGACGATGATTTTCCAACCACCAGCGGACAACAACCGCTTCGCCACCCAAACCAGTCGCCCCTATCCTCCCCTCTCTCTTTCCCTCCACCTTTGTTTTCTTACCTACTAGCAGGCGAAGCGATGCACTATGCAACCTCAACACGTCTCCATTTATTCATCTCATTGGTTTTGACTAGAAACTCTGGCATGACAGCCGCCGCGACGAGCCATCAGGCTTCGATGGGGTAAGCCAACCATTACCCTCCCCTGACGAGATCGATAACAACGACAACAAAAGCATCATTTAACTGTCGCTCCGACCAGTGAGACCCGGTGGAGCCTTAAGTTTTTGGGGAGCTATTGAAGATGGATCTTAACATATCCGTTCAGGTTAGGTTTTTTTAATCTTTTTATTTAGATTATTATTTCATCTTTTAAACAAATTATTTAAATTGCCTATATTTTTTAGTATAGTAGTTATGATTTCATTCTTACGCTACATGAAATTCAATAATGACCATGAAATCTCTCTTAAACATGATTTCATTATGATTTTGTATTCCAAAACTTGTGCATTTTATGCTTTGAGTTCCCATTTTTGTTTGAATGTAATCTGCCCCTTTTGTAAATGGGTGTTAGTACACACTTGAGTTCTTTCTCTCAAAACATTGATTTAGTTGTGATTTCTTGATTTAATTATGGCAAGCCTTCATATGAAAATTTAATTTATTTGTTTAATGAATCGGTTGATTATTCTGAAAATCTCCATGATTCATGCTTCTTTCCATTTTTGTTCCCCTAATCGATTGGTACACCTTAATATTTACCTATTCTTGATAAACTTTGACATGAGTCTTTTCCTTGATTGATTTTATTTTGTTCTCCAAATTTTCTTTCTTTTAGTTAGTGTGGACAACTTTGACTCAATTGTTCTTGGTAAACTTTTGAAAGTTGTGGTAAGTAAATCCACATATGTGACCTTCAAATATGACAGTCTCTAAATCATGTTATTTTGACTGAAGTCTTTGGTTGTATTAACAAGGCAACTTCAAAATTAGAAGACTGTTCATGATTCTTGCCTTGTATTTATTATGACAGATTCATCGGTGGTAATCTTTAATTGTGAATTGACTATTTTCCTTATTAAGTTGCACTATTTTAATACCAATTGATTTATGGTAAAATCCATGCATTGATGTTCCATGTTACTTGTTTATTTTTGGAAAAACTTTGACTTAATATTATATTTGATTAACCGATTTTTTCTAACTCACATGGTTATGATAATATCAATGAATTAAATATGAAGAATGTGGCTCTAATTGAGGAGAACAATTTTCTTTCTTTTTCTCTATTTATGTACTTATTTATGGTCCCTCTATATTTAACTATAAAAACAAGACTCTTTCCATTCTGTCCACATGCTTAAACAATCACAACACTCTCATACACTCTCAAAAGCAATAATATTCTTACGTACTACCTTATAAGTTTTTATTGTTCTTGTGGCTGCACGAAGTTTGAACTTCGGTTCTTACATCAATTTATTGTGTGCTTATTTGATTAATACTGCTTAATTGGCTAGTGATCTTTGCTAGAATTATAATTTGTGGTATGTTCAAGGTAGTTACTTCATTATCTATTTTGTTATATTGTCTTACTTTTGTGTCCTTATAAACTTACTTTTTAAGAGTACCTTTATTACTTTAGTATTTAATTTTAAGGTACTAAGAAAAAACATACTCTCACCCCTTTGAATATTCTTTGCACGTACACTATAATGCAACACCATTGCTTAGAATTCAATCATGACAAGTAGAGAAGTCAATGTGAGAGGCCGAGCTAAAGTGGAATCGTCACTCCAAAAGGGGCATCAGGTACATTTCAAGAAATGGTGAAAAATAGATCGACTGTAGTTGACTTCTTGTATTAAGCGCACATATAACTTTATAAAAATAAGGCAACTCTTTATTCCCTCCTATTCTTATTTTTTATGTCACTCCTTTAAAAGTCTTAAAAACTTGAATTTTTTTATTATTATGTTAACTTATCAATATACTTTCATACAATATTAATATAAAAAATATATACTTATATTTTAGCTTCAGACAACTTTTTAAATATCAAAATATTTTATTTAGTACTCGACTAATATTTTTAAAAAATACTTTTCGTCTTTTCTTAAGGCATTTAAGAGGGTCGATCATAAAAAATGGAATAGAGGGAGTAACATCATATTGATACCATTTTAGCCTTGTCATACTCTGGTCCCCCCNCCCCCCCCCCCCTCTTCTATCTAGAAACTTTAACTTTATATGTTGTTGATTTATTTAAATTTCTATTTGCATGATATATTTTATTCTTTTTATTTGGAAGCAATCATGTTAGTTCTTCTGTCCTTTCTTCTCCTTAGGGTTGTTTTATTTTTATTTAACTTTCTCCTTTTATTTCATAGTATCCTAACACTTTAAGCGTTTTATTAGAAGCAATCAGGCCAGCATCTCCTTCTTTATTAGTTAATATTTCAAGTATCTTATTTCTATATTTGGTACTCGAAAATCTTGCTTTTCTTGATTGAATTCATAAATTTTTGTGGCTTTATTTGCTCTATTTGTGCCAATTTTTATATCTTAAATTTGCTTGTTTTAAAAATATAAGTTTGCATGTCTAACTATATTATTCACATAGGCTTATACTAATTAGATATTAATCGATTCATGCTTAATTTATCCACCCATCTTAAATATATATTTTTTATATTCTTTATCTTATAGTGGCCTTATTTGCCATGTTAAATCCCCACATAATTCACAAGATTTGGCCGAGACCCACATTTGTGGACCTCGAAGAATGCTTAACACCTTCCTTTTAAGGTAACTTGAACCCTTGTTCGATATATGTTTTCTTGGACCCTTTCAATTAATTTTGTTTGTAATTAGGATAGAATGGTGCCCTGTCGCGCCTTTAATTTATTAGGTGATGATTTTTCTTTTTATTAATCCTAGAAGAGTTGTCACGTAATTGCATAACCCGTTTTGAGAAAAATGGGGCACAATAAAAGGCACCATTGTGAGTTTGGGTGAAGAGAATGGTGCTACAGAGGCATTGCCACTATGCATAGAGAAGGCTCTAGAAGAGAACAAAGATACGATGTTGGAAGAGTTTCCAAGGCACTTACCTCCTAGGCACGGGGTAGATCATAATATCAAACTTGAGCCTGGAGTGAAGCCACCCAGATATTCCCTATATCACATGGATCCAACCGAGTTAGAGGAGCTTAGGAAGTAGTTGAAGGAGTTTCTTGGAGCTGGTATCATCCGCCATCTAAAGCAGTGGCGATCCTGTTTTAAAATAACAAAGATGTGTTGTCAGGCGTATGCATAAACTACTCATGCTCAACAAAGTGACAATAAAGAACAAATACCCAATCTCACTCATTGCCGACTTGTTCAAGAAACATGGACATGCCAAGTACTTCCCTAAGGTGGACCTTTGAAAGGGCTACTACCAAGTTCACATAAAAGAAGGGGATGAGCCGAAGATGATGTGTGTCGCTAGATACTGAGCTTCTGAGTGGTTGGTGATGCCCTTCAGATTGACCAACACACTTGCTACCTTTTGAACACTGATGAACAAGATCTTTCATCCATACTTAAACCAGTTCGTAGTGGTGTACCTAGATGACATAGTCATCTATAGCAATATTTTGGAGGAATATGTCGATAACTTAAAAATGGTTTTCCAAGTCTTATGAGAGAAAAAGCTTTACATCAAGCGGGAAACTGTTAGTTTGCCCAGCATGAAGTACACTTCTTGGGGAATGTCATTAGCCAAGATCGGTTGAGGATGGATGAGGCCAAGGTACGGGCAACCAAATTCATGGTTAAGACCACATTATGGCCACTAGCTATTTCCAGTCACATAAGAAACTCACACCAAAGTAAGCAAGGTGGAAGGGTTTCTTAACTAAATTTGATTATGAGTTAGTGTACAAACAAGGCATAGGCAAAATGTTGTGGCTAATACATTGAGTAGAAAGTCCAAGCTTGCTGCTATCACCACAACCTTCAATGACATTCAAGATTCTATAAGGATGGTATGCAACATGATTCGGATTTGGGAAGCGTTTAGTGACTTTCAAGGCTAATGAGACACTTTTTGGATGGAATATTGGCCTTCGTGCCCAAGTTTGGAACTATTAGGCGGCAGATATGAAGGAAAGCCATGACACAACGTGGTCTAGACACCCGGGGTGGCGGCGCATTAGGGTATTGATCGAGTCAATCTACTATTGGTCACGCATGCGAGAAGACATAGAGTTTTATGTGCACACTTGTCTTGTGTGCCAATAAGATAAGGTAGAGCAACAACAACCTAGAGGACTATTAGAACCACTACCCGTAGTGGAGTGCCTATGGGAAAGTATGACTATGGACTTTATAACATGCTTACCAAAGTCTGACATATATAGGATGATCATGGCCGTATTGGACAGGTTTTTGAAGTATGTTAGCTTCATGCCCACCACAACTGGTTCCACTGCTAAAGAGGATGCCAAATTATTCTTCCGGGTGGTGCTAAAATATTAGTTTTTTTCGAGGCATATCATTCGCGATCGAGACCCGCATTTTACATGAAACTTTTGGAGAGAATTATTCGATATGCTTGGCACACAGTTGCATTTCTCCACTAGTTTTCACCTGCAGACGGATGGATAGACATAATGGGTCAATGCCTTAATTGAGTGATGCCTAAGACACTTTGTGAGTTGACGCAAGAAAGATTGGACAAGACTAGTAGACATAGGCCAATTCTCATATAACTTGCAGCGAAGCGAATCTACCAAGTGAACATCATTAGAGTCTAATTATATGCATAGAGATCACATCCCCTTCTAAGGATGAGAAGTGGGTACAATTGTAGGACTTCCAAATCCACGCCGCATGATACTATCCATATTCTTGGCAGATGTCCTGTACCAAGAATGCTATATTCTAAGGTTCCCTCTAGCTCTCATTACATTCTCCAAATTCTCTTTAAAAACCTCAAACCATGCTTTTTCCATCGGTGTATGAGAACCGGTCCAATGGAAAAAGGCACGGTGTGAGGTTTTTCTAGAGAATTTTGAAAACGTAACGAGAGCTAGAGGGAACCCTAGAGTTGAGCATTCTTGGTACGGGGAACAACTAATAATGTGGAGAGCATTATGCGTTGTGGATTTGAAATGCCTACAATTGTACCTGTTATCATCCTTAAAGGGCACATCTAAAAGCCATATAAAACTAGATTAAATTAAAACTGGAGAACATTGACAGAAAGTATACCAAAGTCATATCTTAACTTTATCTTCTACTCTACAATATCAAGATATTTAATCCCTAAGTATCAACAATCACCATTGACTTTTGAACCCCTCATTCAAGTTTCCCCCAACTTGAAGTATAACCTAAGCTAACAAACAGATGATTACAACTCCATAATCAACTAAACAAATAAACTTGAATCAAAACTAGTAAACTTAATCCTAAAGATCAGGTTATTCAACTAGTTCTTCGTATCCGCAACACTCAAAATCTTCAATCAAAACTCTCTCAAATACAAACTCTCTCTTAATCCCACTTGGGCTCTGTCTAGAAGGAACATGTTGGTGGAACTAGTTTCATACATCTCTTCTCCTATTTTTCACACATCAAAATTTTCCTCGATCCAAAACCTTTCTTCTATTACAAAAGAGGTCTCTTAAATCTCAATCAATCATTCTACCAAACAACTTACCATTTTCTATTGCATCTTGATGGGGAGATCAAGATTGAATGCTGACATCTTGACCTTCAATGAAACTCTTAATGCTATTACTAATTAAACTCGTTTCAATATGTCAAGAGATGAAAGAAGAGATGGTAGTATCCAAGAACTTGGACATAGTGATTCTGCATTAGTTGAAGCCACTGTTGAATACATCTCTAATCTAGATTCTACCATCGCTTATTGTCGTAGAACTTCAATCTCTTGGCATATTAGCAGGAGTTGAATTAGTAGTAGCATTAAGAGTTCCATTGAAGGTCAACTTGTTAACATTAGAGTGATAGTTTGATAGAATGATTGGTTGATACAGCCTATTTTTCAATGTACACGTGCAAATACAACATGCAAATGAAATTTGCTGCCTCTTTCTAGTAAAAAAGCTATAGCACACTGAAAATACACATATGTAAAAGAAAAGTAATAAACACAACTTGTATTCACCACTTAAAAAATACGGACAATTATTTAAACTAGCATATATTCCAAACGCTGGAGATTTCTTTGGAAATTCCTGTCTTGACTTTTATTGGATCTACACCATATCAACAATCACTGTGCTAGCAGTCTTTCCGTTGTAGACAAGTTTTTTCCATCACTCTCTTTTAATGACAAATTTTTTTCACTTGCATCACTCCTCGCGTACTTGGCAGTTCTCCAATTACATGCTCCGATGAATTGAGGTTTTGAAAAATGAAAAAAAATAAAACTTGAAGAATTTCACTTCCTGGTGATAGAATCACATCAACAAGTTTGTCCGGATGGGATTTTGTATCGAATTCAGGGGAGGAAGTTGTTCGAAAAGGCATTAGACCAAAATGAAACATATTTCATGAGAGATTTCTCCAATTTGTGGAGCTGAATGAATACATGCTAATAGATGGTTTACCCTTTTAAGGTTGTATTAATTTCAGGGCCCCAAAACTTCGAGCTTGATTAATGGGCAAGAATAACCTAGTTGAAATCCTCGAGAATTACGAGGAGTTGGAGAATTTGACCCTTTATCATTGTACCTACATGTCGATTGATGTGAGCATTTCTCACCAGAAACACAAGTTATTAGAGATTTCTCAAATGCATGAACGATAAATTTGCCTAATTTCTGAAAGCCTAGATATCTAAGAACACCAATTTATCTAAGCTTTCATAAATTAGCTAAATATTTTGTTTACGCATATAAGAAATCTCTAGTAACTAGAGATTCGACAAATGCTCACATTAATCGACATATAGAAACAATGGTGAAGGGTAAGTTTCTCCAACAATTCACAATTATTAAGGATTTCGATTAGAGTATTCTCGACCAGTAAGCAATTAACCTTTGAGTTTAAGGGTCATAATATTGACACGACCTTTAAACAGATGAACTATCTTTGAGCATATATTAATTTAACTCCACAAATTAAATAATTTTTTCTTGAAATATGTTTCCTTTCAGTATAATTCTCTTCCTAACAACTTGCTCTCCTGAATTTGATATTAAAAATCATATGGACAAACTCGTTATAGTGGTTCTATCACAAGAAAGTGAAATCCTTCAAAAAAGAATCATTTTTCAAAAACTCAATCCACCGAAGCACGTAATCGAAGCACACCCAAGTTCGTGGAGTGATGCAAGTGAAAAATTTTGACATTAAAAGAGAATGATGAAAGAACATTGTCTACAGTGGCGAAGCTTCTAGCACAAAGATTGTTGATTTGGTGTAAATCCAAATAAAGTTGAGTCAAGGATTTCCAAAGGAATCTTCAGCATTTGGGATATTGAGATTATTGAGTTTAAAGCTTCATTTGAAAGATTTCTAATCAAGTCTAGAGCTTCACTTTCTCCGTTAGTGACAATATTATTAAGTTTTTCATGTTTATTTTTTGCATTCGGAGAGAATGTTGGGCTTTGATAGCTCGAGTAGGTTACACTGGTAAATATGGGTCAATTATTATTGAATTTTTTTGTTGTCTCTTTAAATTTAGGTTTTCCCCTCAAATGAATTTATGTTTAATTTTTGCTCCTCGTATTTTTTTTACACTAGTTACAACACGTTTATTTCAAAATATTTCATGTAAATTTTGTATTGTTAATGACATATTTTATCCTCTTCAAATTTGTTGTACAATAACATCAAACAAGAAACATAAACACTAAACAAAACATATGGTTGGACGCATTTGTTAGTGCCCTTACAGATGTGTGCCCTTCATGATTATTTTCTTCAATCTATTTATTATTATAGATTCACTGGTGGTAATCTCTAATTGTCAATTGACTATTTTCCTTATTAAATTACACTATTTTAATACCAATTGATTTATGGTAAAATGCATGCATTGATGTTTCCTATTACTTGTTTATTTTTGGAAAACTTTGACTTAGTATCAAATTTGATCTATTGTACTTTTTAAACTCGCATGGTTATGATAATATCATTGATTAAATACCAAGAATGTGGGTCTAATTGAGTAGAATAATTTTCCTTCCTTTTCTTTATTTTGTACTTATTGATGTGTCCTCTAGATTTTACTATAAAAATAACTCTTTCCATTATGTACACACACTTAAACAAACACAACGCTCTCATACACTCTCAAATGCAATAATATTCTTACGTACTACCTTATAAGTTTTTGTTGTTCTTATGGCTGCACGAAGTTTGGACTTCGGTTCTTACATTAAGTTTAGTGTGCTTATTTGAATGTTGCTTAACCAATTTGTGATCTTTGCTAGAATTATAATCTATGGTATGTTCAAGGTAGTTACTTCATTATCTATTTTGTTATCTTGTCTTACTTCATTGTCCTTACCAGCCAAATCCTTTGCCATCGTCCCTTGCCACTCCCTATTCTATATTCTCCTTCATTTTTCCTTTCTACTATACCATAATCACAAATATCGTCGTCATTATCTTAGTCGGAAATGTACCCATTAAACAAATGACACTCAAAATAGAAAAATTCAGAAGAGTTGACTGATACAAATCTAAAAATTCTAACCTTATAAAACGTAGAAAAATTCAAAAAAGTTTAATTTGTAGGAGGGAATTTAATCAAAAATAAAAATAAATCACATTGGGTCAAAAAAATTCGGTGAACCTTCATTTTTTTCCGGCAAGATTACTACAAATCTAAATTATTTTCTTTGAAATTGTTAGAAAATTCAAACCTTAAAGAATCCACAGTATAAAAAATATCAACAAATCGTAATTAATGTTTGAAGAAGACAATGAAATCGAATAAATAACAGTTATGGTGTTGATAGCTATCACCAAATCGGAATAGAAGGGAGAGGGTATGTAGCAGCTAGGTGTTGATGACAGAAATACAGAGTGAAGATACTCGTCACTCGCTTGCGATCACCTGTGTAGATGGACTGTGGTGACCGGTCGCGAACTGGTTCCTATCGGTAATGTTTTGGGTCGTTAGGTTGGGCAGGGTTATTTTTGCTTTTCTATAATTTTGTTTACTATAGAATATTTTCTTATAATATATATTTTAAAATAATTTTATGTACTCAAATGACATATGTCACAATTTAATTAGCTATTGTGCCATGTCATCGCAAGTGTATCTCACACACTTTCACACTTATAAGTGAAATTAGGCCGCTTTCTATGTGAATGAGCTTGTTCTCAAAAACACTCATGAAAATCGGGATAGCACAAGGCCGTAATGTGCTGGCTATGAAAGCTTATGTCAACACCTTGATTATTGTGTGTAACCAGTGATACTTTATTTCCCTTAAGCAGTCATAGTTCAAGTCTGAGACCACTATTGACTCTGGAGTAAAGATTATTGTTTTACTAAGTGAAGGTTCAATGCAGAGCACACCTTTGTTATGCATAATAGTCTACCTTCAACTAAGTTGTGAAGAATTCTCTATCTTAATATTAAAACTAGTGGGGGATTGTTGGTGTGACATTTTAATATTAATAAAAATACATTATATGTCACATTATATATCATGTTATGTCTATTGGTGGACATTACATTTGTGCTCTTTACTCTCATCAATAGTGGAAGAAAGTGGTCATTAGTTGTTAATAACTTATGTAACCACCAATTCTTCATTTCACCCATTATTCTATCTTTAAGTCTTGTAACTTATGTAACATTTGGGCCATTCATTTGACAAATTTACTACCCATTATCTCTTCATTGCAAGGAAGAGTTCATCACCTATAAATAGTGTGGTCTTCCTTTGTGTTGTGATATAAGAAGAAACAAGAAAGTACAAGAAAATATAGAGTGAAAAAGATGAGTAGTATTTTATTGTGTTTATATTGAGATTAGTGTAGTAGTGAAATAGAGAGTTGAGACAAAGAATAATATTCTAAGTCTTCAACTATATTCACTATATACAAGAGAGTATTTATATGTTGAAGGAAGGTGTTCTTATGTGGAGCTTTGGACTCTTGAACTAATCTGGAGTTGTTTGAGTTATACGACGTTGTTGGGCTGTTGTATCCTGGAGGGGACAAGTCAAGAGTGATATTGCTGGATCGGTGTAGATTATGCCACAGTGGGCTTGAATCTCAATATAAACACAATAAAATACTACTCATCTTTTTCACTCTATATATCTTGTACTTATCTTGTTTTTTCTTATCTCACAACACAAAGGAAGACCACTTTATTTATAGTTGATGAATTCTTCCTTGCAATGAATAGGAAGACAGTGGGTAGTAAATTTATCAAATGAATGACTCAAATGTTACATAAGTTACAAGACATAAAGATAGAATAATGGATGAAATGAAGAGTTGGTGGTTATATAAGTTACTAAAAACTAATGACCACTTTCTTCCACAATTGATGAGAGTAAAGAGGCATAAATGTAATGTCCATCAATAATCAATAGACATAACATGATATATAATGTGACATATAATATATTTTTATTAATATTAAAATGTCACACTAACAATCCCCCACTCATTTTAATATTAAGATAAGAGAGTTCTTCACAACTCAGTTGAAGGTAGCTATTATGCATAATGAAGGTGTGTTCTACATTGAACCTTAACTTAGTAAAACAATAACCTTTACTCCAGAGTCAGTAGTGATCTCAGACTTGAACTATGACTGTTTAAGGGAAACAAAGTATCATTTCTTACACACAATAGTCAAGGTGTTGACATAAGCTTTAATAGCTAGCACATTACGGTCGTGTACTATACCGGTTTCATGAGTGTTTTTTAGAACAAGCCCATTCTCATAGAAAGCGACCTACTTTCACACTCACATAGGTGAAATCTATCAAGGGTGCTCCTATAATTTGACACCCCACTCATACGAGATACAGACTTTCATTAAGAGTTCAAAGACTCAACCTCCACAAATCATTAGAGGATAAATGCACTCACATCATAGGGATTGAATAAAATTAATATTAGTGCATTTCACAACAAGTCATCATATGATTCGTTCTTCCCATTGAACCTGGTTATAGGATCTCTAGTCCCAGGTTGGGTTTTCTCATATAACTTAGAATTTTTTTAGCTTCAATTCCATCCCCTCGATGTGCTTCAGACTATTTATCTTGCTAAGGCCTTAGTTCATGAATCTGCAAGATTATCACAAATAATTTTAACACAATTAATATTGATGGTATACCAGTGATCAATATGATCTCACAATATTTTGTTTTCTTCTCATGAGTCTGAATTTACCGTTATAATAACGATTTTGTATTCAACCATTATATTGGTGCTATCACAATTAATCAATATTAGAAAAATTATTTTCTCAAAATAAAATGTTTCAATTCACTTTTTCACTAGTTGAAGTTTAATGTTATTACTTCAACCTCCATAGTAAATAAGTAAGCAATATAATTTGCTTTTCTCACTTCCAACAAATAACACCAATTTTCTCATTTTGTTTCCTTGTACCTGCTAAGTACTTTTTCTGCAAACATAATATCAAGTCAGGTTGTTAGTCACATAGCTCATATTTTTATTAGGCTAGCAAACTCTTTTTTTATTCACAACCTTCTCACACAATTGAACCAATAAGAGTTGCAAGACTCACACAACCAACAAAATTGTATTTCACAATTATTTCAAAATTATGTGACTTGACATGGAAAACTCCATCACATGTTTTATGGTATTTTTCATTTCAAGAATGAAATTTATCTCACCATATATTTCTTATCAAAATGGCTACTCAACACATTTTTCATAATTTACTTATAACTCTCATGTTAGAGACAAAAATCATCTCATTATAGCCAAACAACAACATGCAATTTATTCCACAATAAATATATGCACTTGTAATACCCTTTTTAGAGCATTTCTCAAAGATGCAAAAATCATTTTTTTCACAATGAATTTTTTCCTCATTTCATGAGCCCCACTATTTTAAGAATTTAAATATCATTTTTTCATGAAAAATAGTATCACTTTATTCATGAAAATACTAGGTAAAAAAAATTCTTTACTTTTTTTCCACTTGAATTGAGCAAGTAGAAAAATATTTTACCGTACACCTCTTCTCTTCCATTTCTTGAAGAGAGCGACGTTGAGCGAAATTATGTTGAGATTCCTATATTGATATCCGCACTTTTTTCAAACTGTAACAAAACATGAATCTCCTTAAAACTTGATGGTTTTTTTTTTGTATGCATCATCTCTGCACCTTTTTTTTAAAAGTAATTCCGCTAGGCAATGTGTGCCTATGGCTAGTTTTATTAATAAAGAGAAAAGGATATCAATGAGAAAAGTACAAGCAAGGGGGGCTAAGGCCTTACCTTACTAATGTTAATGAGGTAACAAACCTCTACTAATTAACAAGCATGAAGAAAATAAAAGCTAGAGAAAACTAGATATTCTATGATCATCATAGAGTTTATAATACACTCTCTGATGATACTACAAATGAGGATGCTTGAGTAATGTAAAAATACAAAATCTAAGAATAAATTTGAGTTATCAACCTCAAACTTCATTTTATATATGTAAAAATTAAAAGATATGGATTGCCCATGTAAAGTAACCAGAAGTATTTCCCTCTTGTCTTCTTCGTCAAATATGTCCAATAAAAGTTGATAGTTCTTCACTACTTTTTGGATTTACTAGATCGTGTTGTTGTTGAAACTGTCATATGACTTTGCTTTGCCAATCGCATTGGTAGGTGCCTTGGAATAAATTCCTCAGTCACCTTACCATCCCAACTATGTTGCCTTTCATGTGTCTTCTTTTTGTTTTTGTTGCTTCCACTTCTTTGTTCCCTAGGAGAGAGATCTCTATCCTTGGCTACCTTATCAAATAATATGCTAGCATCTCATCATCGTCATCATCATCAAACTTTTCACTGCCCAAGTCACTATCATAAGTTGTAGTTGGACTAAGTCTTGAAACTCTAGCTTCTAGCTCATGGCTCTTTTCCAATACCTTGGTGGTAATGGTTAAGATCTTTTTGGATTTATCAATTGTCACTGCCATAGATGGATTTGCCTTACTTAAAGGCACAAATATGGGTGCTTGAGGACTTAACTTACTCCTTGCAGGTGCAGAAATATATTCTTCTTCCTCAACCAAATCTACCCATCTAGAATCACTTATTTCCTTCCCCAAACTCTTGTCATTCCTTTTGGAGATTGACTATTGTCCAAATATTTGCTCTCCAAGCGACTCTAATGATGGAGAATTTGGAACATCATGATTCGAGGTGTTGATTGTTGCCATAGGTGGTTTGACCATTGGGTTTTCTTTATTCAACATTATGGCATGTGACTCGTTGATTATTCTAGTAGTTTCTGTATTAGAAACTTGAATAATTGAAGTGGACAATGCATGGAGCTCTTGATCGGAATTGATCATTAAGGCATCAAAGGTATTAGAGCACACAACCTTCCTTGATACTTTATCTTCACAATTCATTGTTTGCTCCTTGCATGTTCGGTTAGTGCAATCTAGTTGTTGTAGTTTGGTGTTACCTGGAGAAAATGTTTTTCTTGGTACTTCAGTCCACCCTTCCTTATCATTGTCCTTCAAAGTGAAATCATGATCACATGTACCACCAGATTCAGAAATTTGATCCAAATTCTCTTCACACTGCTGCACCTTATTAGCCAGGCCAGAATCTTCAATCGTGGCCAAACTAGAATATTTCCCAGATAAAACACCAGCAGTAGGTAGTTTAGTATTCGAAACAAGATCAAACTCCAAATTAATCACAGGAATCACCGAATCACTAGTAACACCATCCTTTGCACCCAAAACCAAAGTCTGCGAGACCGTAGTTAAGGGGTAATTTAGTGTAACTGTAGTATTAAGAGTATCATCTTGAACACAAGTATCTACAACTCGATCTCCATTATTTTAATGGATTTCACCATTTTTATTTCATTATTATTTGCATCTGCAACTCGAGTATTATCATCAATACTTTGATCTATGTTTGCTAGTCCCTTCTTCTCATTTAAAATTTGTCACAAATCACCTTGAAATTTCTCACCATTGAATAGTTCATCTCCAACCACTCCATCATATTTGCAATTGTTATCTTGATTCTTTTTCAAAATCAACCGACAACTATTTTCATCGTGACTTTGATGCTTACAATGGTTACAATATAAAGGTAAATTATCATAAACAAATTCCTAAAAACCCTCTTGAATCTTACCGGTTTGCTCAACCAAATACTGGAGACGTATCCTCTTAGGCAGCTTCTCCATAAGATCAAGTATCGCCTTCACCCTAGCAGTGCTAGGCCTTCTCTTCTCTTGTGTTGCCTTGTCGATAGCTATTGGCTTTCCAACCGCTGATGCCATCGACAACAAGGATCTCTTGGCAAATAAATTTGGTGATAATCGAGGCAACAAAATCCACACCACGACCATTGAAGTTTCTTCTCTTGAATTAAAATCTATTGTCCAAGGAAATACCCTATAAAGATGTTTACCGATTTTGATAAAGCAACCACATAATCTTTATATTGGTCTATCCTTAGCAGATATGTCTACGAGCAAGTAAACCAACTAAACAGTTTCCTTTGATGCCCAAGTGTTTAGGTAATATTGTTCGCAAATCTTTCACTTCTAGTGTATAGGATGAGAACTTAATAATTACAGCTTGATGTAATCCTTCTTCCTGTGCGAAAACATGTCGTTTTCCCTTTGCGAATTGAATCGTAGCCTTTCCATGTACATATTGAATCTGTTTCAATTGGATTTTTGTCAAATTTTGGGCAGCTTGATTTATGGTTAATCGAGTAGCAAAGGATGATTGTTGATTAGGATTAGCGTTTGTCTCTCCCACAACCATAGGTCGGGGAGAGATGTGCGCAGACATGGCTACTACTAGGGTTTAGGGTCCGCTGATCTTGTAACTCATATCTGCACCTTCAAAAGTTCTCTCCACCTTTTCAAAAAATTGATGGTGTAATATACCACAAATACAATAAATTACAGTTGAAATAAAATGAACAAAAAATGTATAAACAAATCTTTAGGCTGAGGTGGATATCTCGCTCTCTTTAAGGAGATTCAAGCCCACTGCAACATAATCTACATCGATCCAGCAGTATCACTCTTGACTTGTCCCCTCCGGGATACAACTGCCCAACATTGTCGTACAACTCAAACAACTCCGGATTAGTTGAAGAGTCCAAAGCTCCACATAAGAACACCTTCCTTTAACATATAAATACTCTCTTGTATATAGTGAATATAGTTGAAGACTTAGAATATTATTCTTTGTCTCAACTCTTTATTTCACTACTACACTAATCTCAATATAAATACTACTCATCTTTTTCACTCTATATTTTCTTGTACTTTTCTTGTTTCTTCTTATATCACAACACAAAGGAAGACCACACTATTTATAGGTGATGAATTCTTCCTTGCAATAAAGAGATAATGGGTAGTAAATTTGTCAAATGAATGGCCCAAATGTTACATAAGTTACAAGACTTAAAGATAGAATAATGGGTGAAATGAAGAGTTGGTGGTTACATAAGTTATTAACAACTAATGACCACTTTCTTCCACTATTGATGAGAGTAGAGAGCACAAATGTAATGTCCACCAATAGACATAACATGATATATAATTTGACATATAATTGTGATGACCCGAAAGGTCATTTTTGGAAATTTTGAACTATTCGTTTAACTTGAGTTAATTAATCGATAGTTAGTGGGCTAAAGTGATCATTTATTTAAGACCCTATACCATTAAGGCCATGTATTTAAAATAAGTTGGTGGATTTTGTCAGTTTTAATAAACAATTAATTTAGAAATAAAGAAGAGTCAGAAAACACAGAAGAAAAAGGAAGAGGAATAACCTAACCTAGCCGCGGCATCGATCAAAAAGGAAAAAGAGTTGCAGATACACGTTTCGGTCATCTTCAATTCTTGGTAGGCATACATTAATTACTTTATATAAAAATAAGGATAGTTGCTGGTATATTACATTATAATAATGTTGGTTTGGTACAGTGCTAGCACTATAGTTATTATTATTAATTGTTACCAAATTTGTTGGTTATTAAGATGTGATGATTGGCAATGATTGCCACTGAAATCATTATAGTATCATTTTAGAGGGTTACTGGGTTTAAGACGTTAGGGGTATATATATATATATATACACATGCATTTTCAATACATACATGTAGAGCTAATTTTCTTTCCATTCTGGTACAGAGATAGGCATATATTATTTACGTATGTTTATGGACTAGATGGTATTAGTTAAATTATTATGGTTGCCGGATGAATAGTTCTAGGATGTAAGCTATGTTTATCTGTGGGTTAATATTTTTAATTCATTAAGAGTTAGATGGGATATTGAGGTGAATTGTTGTATGCTTGTTAAAATGGGTTGTGAGTTTGTTTTGGGAAAATGAATAGGAATGGTGGGCCAAGGATTGGCAATAATGAGCTAATCATTGGTTGGAATAAAAAGGTGTCAAAGGAAAAAGTTATTGTTCCTAAATCAATTCGGTTTAAATTTTATATTGTGGTTATTATATTATGATTCAAGTGTTGATAGGTTGATATGTGTAATTAAATATTATATGTATGGTACTAAGTGAATATCATTTGAATTATGATATTGGAAAGGAAATAATTGGAATTTAATCCTAGACTTGAAACTTGGAAAACTATGATAGTGAAATGTTAATTGGCATCAAGAGTTACAAAATTGATTATAAAGTGTAGCGAATTTTTAGGTCAAGGCTAACCACATAATAATGTGAGTGTTGTTAGTTTCGAAATCTTATTGTGAATATGTACTTGAATAGATTGCATTGATTTGGAAGCTCAACGAAAAGGGAAGGCTCAAGTCTCGGAGTGATTGTTCGGTTATTTGAGGCAAGTGTATTTATAAATCCTTGTTAAGCGTATGAAATTCGTGTATTTCCTTGTGGTATATGTTTAGGAGTAATGGGAATTGGTGATGGGTTGAGTTGTCCATGTTGAATAATTCTAATGATGGAAAAAGGGTAATAAAAAGGCTTGTTGTTTAATTGTTGATGTTGTGTCACGATTGCATTGTTGCGAATTGTACATTGATATTAAATTGGTCATATCCTCATTATTTGTGTAACATGTCATTTGCATTATTCTGAGACATGGTTGTGATAAGTGTTATGTGATAAGAGGATGTACCATTTCGAGGGACGTATCGAGTGCCGCGATGAATACTATATTTCGAGGGACGTATCGCGCTCCGCGATGGTTACTATTATCAAGGGTCGTATCGCACGCCGCGATGGATGCATGGACAGATATGTCTCCCATGGGTCCCAGATTGAGAGACAGCGGGTGTGTATCATTAGGTCAGACATGCATCACTATACTTGACATTGCATTTCATTACATTGCACATTTTTTTATCATTGATGAACTTCATCTTGTGTGTTGTTGACCTTGTGAGTGTCTTTCTGTGAAACTTGTTATTGATGAATATTGAGTTGTTATTGAGAATATATAATCTATTAGAGTGTGGTTGTTGAGCTGTATGCTTTGTAAACTGTGAACTGTTAGATTGGGCTAGTTTTATGCAGGTTGTAGTTGTGGAGGTTAGGATGGGGTGTAAGGAGTACCAGTATTCTGTTCCCTTCGCTTGTGTTTAGAGGTTTGCTTGTTGAGTATCGTGTGGTTTGGCACTCACCCCTTACTTCTACAATCTTTTGTAGGTTACGAGCCCGGATCTTCGTGATACCTTCCATTCTCTTCGTTTCCGAGGCTTTCTGTGGAGATTTGAGAGGTAGTTGTTTGTCATCTCAGCGAACCTTCTTACTCTTGTTTATGATTTTGTTTTTACTTGAAAGACAACGTCATTTGAGATTTGCGTATTTTATTTCAATTCTAGTATTTACATTAGAGGCTTGTGCACGTGACAACCAGGTTTTGGGGATTAAATTAAGTTGACTTGTTTTCGTAATAGTAATTGTTATTGAACTTTGTTTTATTTCCGCACTTCATCGAAATGATTGGGTTTTAGGCTGACTTGTCTTGGTGGGATACGACAAGCGCCATCACATCCATTTTGAGTCGTGACAATAATATATTTTTATTAATATTAAAATGTCACACCAACATGTCCCATACCAAGCATGGTCAATTCTATAATTTCATCTAGCTCTCGTTACGTTCTCCAAATTCTCTTGAAAAATCTTAAACCGTGCATTTTCCATCAGTGTATGAGAACCGGTCCAATGGAAAAGACGTGGTTTGAGGTCTTTCAAGAGAATTTAGAGAGCGTAACGAGAGCTAGAGGGAGCCCTAGAGTTGAGCATACTTGGTATGGGACATGGGCCAATAATGTGGAGAGCATAATGCATCATGGATTTGAAATGCATAGGATTTTTCCCATTCTCATCCTTACAAGGGCACATTTATAAGCCATATAAAACTGGATTATATTAAAACCAGAGAACATTGACAGAAAGTATACCAAAGTCATATGTTAACTTTATCTTCTACTCTAGAATATCTAGATATTTAATCCCTAAGTATCAACAATCACCATTGACTGTTCATGAACCCCTCCTTCAAGTTTCCCCCAACTTGAAGTATAGCCTAAGCTAAGAAACAGAAGATTACTACTGTATAATCAACTAAACAAATAAACTTGGATCAAAAGTAGAAAACTTAATCCTAAAGATCAGGTTATTCAATCTAGTTCTTCGTATCCACAACACTCAAAATCTTCAATCAAAACTCTCTCAAATACAAAACTCTCTCTTACAGGATTGTGTTCTGCATGTATCACTCGATGTAAGTGCACAAAAATCAATGTAGAAAACCCTACCCTATTTATAGGCACAAAACCTTTCCTTCTTTAGGTTGAAGTCGGTGACCTCTTACTACTTCCCTTTCCTTGTAGCCTTAAACTAACTCCCACGTCTTGTACTTCGTTCATCGTCTTTAACCTCTTTCTCAACACTAAAACATCTTCTCCTAATCCCACTTGGACTCTGTCAGGGAGGAACATGTTGGCGGAGCAAGTTTCTTACATCTGTTCTCCTATTTGTCACACATCAAAATCTTCCTCAATCCAAAACCTTTTTTCTATTACGAAAGAGGTCTCTTAAATCTCAATCAATCATCTATCAAACAACTTACCATTTTCTGCTGTATCTCGATGGAGAGATCAAGATTGAATGCTGACATCTTGACCTTCCATGAAACTCTTAATGATATTTGTAATTAAACTCGTTCCAATATGTCAAGAGATGAAAGAAGAGATGGTAGTATCCAAGAACTTGGACATAGTGATTCTGCATTAGCTGAAGCCACTGTTGAATGTCTCTCTAATCTAGATTCTACCATTGCTTATTGTCGTAGAACTTCCATCTCTTGGCATATTAGCAGGAGTTGAATTAGATGTAGTAGCATTAAGAGTTCCATGGAAGGTCAAGTTCTCAACATTAGAGTGATTATTTGATAGAATGATTGGTTGATACGACCTATTTTTCAATGTACGCGTGCAAATACAACTTTGCAAATGAAATTTATTGCCTCTTTCTGGTAAAAAAGCTACAGCACACTGAAAATACACGTATGTAAAAGAAAATTAATAAACACAACCTGTATTGACCACTTAAAAAATACGAACAATTATTTAAACTAGCGTATATTCCAAACTCTGGAGATTTCTTTGGAAATTCTTGTCTTGACTTTTTTTAGATCTACACCAAATCAACAATCACCGCGCTAGCAGCCTTTCCATTGTAGACAAGTTTTTTCCATCACTCTCTTTTAATGACAAATTTTTTTTACTTGCATCACTCCTCACGTACTTGGCGGTTCTCCAGTTACATGCTCCGATGAATTGTGGTTTTGAAAAATGAAAAAAATAAAACTTGAAGGAATTTCATTTCCTGGTGATAGAATCACAATAACAAGTTTGTCCAGATGGTTTTTGTATCGAATTCAGGGGAGGAAGTTGTTCGAAAAGGCATTAGACCAAAATGAAACATATTCCAAGAGAGATTTCTCCAATTTGTGGAGCTGAATGAATACATGCTAATAGATGGTCTACCCTTTAAAGGTTGTATTAATTTCAGGGCGCCAAAACTCCGAACTTGATTAATGAGCAAGAATACCGTAGTTGAAATCCTCAAGAATTACGAGAAATTGGAGAAATTGACCCTTTGTCATTGTACCTACATGTCGATCGATGTGAGCATTCGTCACCAGATGCATGAACGATAAATTTGCCTAATTTCTGAAAGCCTAGATATCTAAGAACACCAATTTATCTAGGCTTTCATAAATTAGCTAAATATTTTGTTGACGCCTATGAGAAATCTCTAGTAACTACAGATTCGACGAATGCTCACATTAATCGACATATAGAAACAATGGTGAAGGGTAAGTTTCTCCAACAATTCACCATTATTAAGGATTTCAATTAGAGTATTCTAGACCAGTAAACAATTAATCTTTGAGTTTTAGGGTCATAATATTGGCACAACCTTTAAATAGATAAACTATCTATTAGCACATATTAATTTAACTCCACAAATTAAATAAATTTTCCTTGAAATATATTTCCTTTCGGTATAATGCTCTTCCTAACAACTTGCTCTCCTGAATTTGATATTAAAAACCATATGGACAAACTCGTTATAGTGGTTCTATCACAAGAAAGTGAAACCCTTCAAAAAAGAATCATTTTTCAAAAACTCAATCCACCGGAGCATGTAATCGAAGCACACCCAAGTTCGTGGAGTGATGCAAGTGAAAAAAATTGACATTAAAAGAGAATGATGAAAGAACATTGTCTACAATGGTGAAACTTCTAGCACAGAGATTGTTGATTTGATGTAAATCGAAATAAAGTCGAGACAACGATTTCCAAAGGAATCTTCAGCATTTGGGATATTGAGATTATTGAGTGTAAAGCTTCATTTGAAAGATTTCTAATCAAGTCTAGAGCTTCACTTTCTCCGTTAGTGACAATATTATGTTTTTCATGTTTCTTTTTTGCATTCTGAGAGAATGTTGGGCTTTGATCAGGGGCGGATCTATTAAGGGGTGTGGGGGTGCCACGCCACCCCCGAACTTCAACGGAAACTCTATATATACATAGGTATATATATAATATTTATATTTATATAAAGCGCGCCACCCAAAGAACAAAATTGGCTTGTGGTGCCACGGTAGGAGGGCAACTTTAGAAGGTTGATGTTGCGGGTTCAAATCCCATTTGTACCTATTTTTTTGAGAAATTTGCTGCAGACGTTTTTTTAAGAAAAAGGAAATTGTTGCACACATCGATAAGTTTATTTGGCACCCACAAACTCTAAATCCTGGATCCGCCACTGGCTTTGATAGGTCGAGTAGGCTGCACTGGTAAATATGGGTCGATTATTATTTTTTGTTGGCTCTTTAAATTTAGGTTTTCCCCTCAAACAAATTTGTGTTTAAGTTTTACTCCTCGTATTTTTTATGCACTAGTTACAGCACGTTTATTCCAAAATATTTCACAAATTTTGTATTGCAAATGACATGTTTTATCCTCTTCAAATCTATTGTACAATAACATCAAACAAGAAACATAAACACTAAATAAAACATATGGTTGGACGCATTTGTTAGTGCCCTCACAGATGTGTGGCTTCATTTGTTTTTCATCGAGTGAAACAGATCGCTCTAGAACATGGAGAGTCAGGTTGCTGCTTACAAGTCTCTACTGGGAGGTATTAAAACCTTTTCCTCGTTTTTTCTGGAGCAATTGGACGGGGGCAGGTGTAATGTGTTCCTACTTTAACTTCATTTTATTACCTTTATTCAGAGGCTCTGTAAAGACTCAATGATGGTTTAAGGTATCTAAATGTTGTACTACCTGAGAATGTAATGGCCTATGATAATGGTGTTTCAGCATTAGGGAAGTTCTCTAAATTTTACCGTGATAGCATTGACTCGGCCCAGGTACTTTCTACTTCGATGTTCTAGAATGTTACTCACTTATTTTACACAAATGTCTTTAATTTTGCTATAACATACAACATTTGCTTGTTGTAGAAGAGCCTTGTAATAACCTTGAAATATTCAAGGCCTATGTTGGTATGTCCCTTATGGTTTCTAATGTAGCTCTTGCAAGTAAATTCTTTTAATTTGCCTTATATCTCATTCTTATTAACTTCCCCAGCTGCATATATTAAGAGCAAGGATAAAACAGCTGAAGAAAGATGAATTTTTGTTATGTCTTTATTCTTCTCTGCTTTGTTTGTTTATTTTTTTGGTAATATTGCAAATTACTGATATATTACTGTATATTGACTATAGCATGCCAGAGCTGTTAAGGTCTGCCAAACTGGCTGTAGAGAAAGGGACTGCTAATGGCCAAAATGTGACCTACGTCAAATAGTTATTCGACTGCATAGTACCAGCTTTGGTGGAAGATTTGCATTAAGGTTGACTTGAACTGGTGTGATTAATAAAAGATTCAGGTTTTTCAAAAGAATAATGCTAGACTTCCAAAATTCCTTTCTATTTGATAGTCTACTAGTATAAGCTGAGTTATTGTTTATATGAGTTGGAAACAGAGTTAAAGAGAGGTAGCAGGTACTCAACAAGCTGATCCGTATAACTTGGGAGAGTCAGGACACATCTTTGGGGACAAGAACGAGTTGGACCAAAAATTTGGGAGAGTCAGGACACATCTTTGGGGACAAGTAATTACTGGAGATGAGAATGATTGTTGAACTTGCACTTTAATCCTAATTAGTCTTAAAACATATAGTACAATATTATTGTTACTCCTTCTCATGACCTAAAGTATTTTAATCTTATTGTGTGTTTGTGGTATTTTGAGTTTTGATGATTTAACAATTTATCATGCAAAAGGACCTGGTCCATGAAGTTTTCAACCTACAGACAAGTCAACTGCGTACGGCTGTAAAGTTGTACTTTTTGCAGTGGTTGGTGGGCAATGCAGCAGAGGCGTTGTAACAGCAGGCAACCTCGACCAGTGGCTTGCATCCTAGGTTTTGTCTCTCTTATAAAAGGAACAAGTGACAAGATCAAAATCTAGTTTTTGCAATCAAGATTATTCGGCCCAGGTACTTTTATACTTCAATGTTCTATTAATCACATGTTGTGTAGATTCTAGAATGTTACTCACTTATTTCATACAGATTTCTTTAATTTTGTTGTAGCATATAACTTTTGCTTGTTGTAGGAGAACCTTGTTATGATTTCTTCAATTCTCATATCCGAGACCTTTTCACTGAATTTCCTGCCTATAAAAGCTGACTTGATTGAAGCCAAGGTTGTGCACGACCAACTTTGTTCAATAGCCGACAGAGCAGACTGCTAGTAGGATGATTTTTCGGTTGAAGCAGCCTCAGTAAACACTGCCACCAATCTCCCTGGCTTCAATAAATGGTCAAGAAGCGGTTCTTGGTCATCACAATGGTGCATGCTTTGATCTGATTATGAGGGACTTGGATATGTCAGTAATGAATGCTCGTCAAGTATGCTTTTATAAATCGTAATTCAGTTCTGTTTGAACATCTTAATTTTGACGTAATTCAAGTAAAAAACTTTAGAAATACTTTCTATATTATGTAGGCAACTAAGGAACTTCGAGATATGCATGTTGATAGCTTGATTGTGGGAATGACATCCTGCGAAAAAGAAGAAGAGGAGAAATCATTCATGAATGCTGGCCTTGATTATTATTATCAGAAGCCGCTTACTATTGATTTAGTTTGCGATCTTGTTGAGAAAATTAATGGAAATGGTTAAGCCTATCAAAAGTATTTGGTATGAAGATGATTCTTGTATTAATTAATCTATAGAGAGATTAGAGAAGTAAGTCTATCACTAAAGCAGGTATAACATACATATACTAATAAATTCGTTTTGGTTGGTAAAATAAAAGGTTTTTGTTTTTCGAATAAGGCCTAGATGTCAAGGACAAATGGAGAGTGCTGGTCAAAACAGAGATATAGATCAACCTCCCTTTTTATAAACTAACAATTTTTCTTTGAACGCAGAAAAGACAAGTACAAATGCAAGAAGCAATTCCAACGTCGTCCGAATAATCGCCATGAAATAACGCTTTGTCCTTCCAATAAGACGAAGGTCTAAGCTACTCTATACCCTCAACTATTATTTTGGGCCCGACAACCGCCAAGAAATGACACTCTGTCCTTCCAATAAGATGAAGATCTAAGACACTTTACACTCTCAACTATTATATTGTGCCCAAAATTGCATTATGCCTGAGAATTGCATTGTGCTCGAGAATTGCATCGTGCCAAAGAATCATAGTGTTATAAAATTACAATCTGCTCGAAAACTACATGAAGCTCGAGAATTATATTGTTCCTGAGAACTATATATATGCCCAAGAATAATATTGAGTCCGAGAATCACATTAACGTTGAGCTAAGGTTTAATCAAGTTACGGAAATCATATTGAGCCCCAAAAAATATATCTGCAGAAATATCTATCGAATCAAGTTGTAAATATCGCAATATAGCCGAATTGCATCAAAAAAAATAGATACACACTCTTTTATCATTACTTTAATGTTCCAAAGGTGCCATAGTCTAAATTCTTTAATTCATGGTTTGCAGACATTATTTCATGACATGATGATTAAATTTATGATTATCATGTTTCAAAGGCATCATAGTATAAAGATGACATTTCCATGGCCCGCATATATCATCTCATGACCTAAGGTGTCACGACTCGAGCCTACGCCCTAGACGTGGCCGGCACTCGAAGACAATTGATGGCCTCAAGCAAACCCTTGGCCTAGCTTACTTAACTCAGCGAAAGACTGTAAGCATTAAGAAAGAGATCCACATGCTAAATAACTCAACTATCTCAAAACTGAACTTAGTCAAATAACTTAGAATGTTTAAACATCAACATTCAACTTGGCCAAAATGGCAACTCAAGTCTTAACATATGAAATGACAATGTAAAGACATCCGACTACTAACTATCTATGAAGCCTCTAAAACAAAGAGGGATGTCAAGACTGGACCCCCGATCATCCTATCATCTAAAAGACTAGAAAGCAAATAAAAGAGTCCTTCGAAATGCAAGGAGGCTCACCAACAGACTCTGAATGCTCAAGCTGGATCAACGAGGTGCTGGATGTTGATCCTGGTTACCTGCGTCTGCATCATAACACGATGCAAGCCAACTGGCATCAGTACATTGAATGTACGAGTATGCGAGTTGGAATGGTAAAACAAGATATAGGCTTCAAAGGATTCTGAAAGGAAACACATACCTTGCCCTTCTCAACTTCTAAATAACTTAAATCAAATATAAAGCAATGAAGAACAAGAAATATATATAAAGCTCATAAAACAGTTGCAACCAACTTAGTTTGTTAAAGATAAAGCAATAACAAACTCAACTTTACTCATATAAGAAAATAATATGGTTTCTGTGGGAGATTCTCTAACCGACAACCACCACTATGAGCCTAAGTGGTGATACAACATTCTTACCATCACGCTGCCAGACTGTCCTATACTTTGCCGTCATATAGAACTACTTAACTTAGTGGATCCACTAGCTTAACTTGTGTGATCATCTAAAAAGCATGACCCATTATTACCCACTATGGCTACATGGTTTATGGAGACTTGAGTCATCAATATGAACTCGCATCCCCATATCGGTGCTCAATACTACTCCCAAAAATATACTTAGCTCATATGTTCTAAGACAACTTCTTTCTTTGGTTTGAGATAATTACTCAAAACTTAGCTTAAAAGCTCTCTTGGAATCGATGTTCCCTTTTGTTTCTCAAAATGTGAAAACATTTTCAAACTTCTTGGGAATACTTAGTTCCCATATACTTCTTTGAAGAAATGAAACTTCAAATATTTACTCTTTGCTTAACTTGAACTTAAGCCTTAAAACAAAGTCAAAATGTTTGTGAAAGACTTTTGAAAACTTTAAGAACTTATCTTGACTTAACTCTTGACTTCTTGACTTGACGCTTAACTGATTCTTCAATTGAATTATGGATTCAAGAATCGTGATTTGTGATAGGAAATATATCATGATGTTTAGGAATGATTTTAGATAGCTAAACATGAGAAAAGACCGAAATATCAAAATATGAGGGTGGGTCTGCGACGCGGAGGCATATTTAATTTTTGGTTTCAAAGATAACTTTTTAGACAGAACAGTCTGTGTCAGCTCCGTGACGCGAAACAGAAATTCCCAAATCTGAGAACTGCTCCACGATGCGCCCTTAGTGTCAAATTTCGTCCGACAAAATTTCTTATTCGTTTTTCAGCCCCAATTCGCCCATACTCGATTCTTTTTCTCAAATTCCTTTTAGATACAGATACCCAGCAAATGTACCTAAGAACCTAACTCGAAACGACTCTATAATACGACGTAACGATCTCAGAAACTTCCCCATATCAACCAAATTCAAGAACAACATTAAAATCAAAAATAGATATCAAGAACTTCAACTTTCAAACTCTTTTAGGACAAATCCATACTGAAATAAATATGTTTGGCACGTGGGAGAACGATCCCAACATTATGAAAGCCTCACATACCTGGTAGGAATAAATCCTTGGCGAAAACCACAACTAAATGGATCGATCTTGATGAATCTGGCCCTTTCTTCTTCTTTCTCCTCTTTTCTCCTTTCTCCAATCCCTAGCGTAAATTTCCAATTTCTAAAACTAACTAAAATCTTATTTGACCCATATTAAACTCCTAAAAATGGATTAAAATAATAGGTCAAGGAAAAGACTAAAATACCCCTTAAAATCCGGATTGGACATTTCTTTATTTCTACAGCCCAACTTCCAAAGGCCTATCTCACTCATACGAACTCGAAATTGCGCAAACTTAGTGGCGTTGGAAAGATCATTCCAAGAGCTTTCCAACCAAATCTAGAATTACACCTAACTCATCTTGATCTAGGAGTTATGGCCGTTTGAAATTGACCAAAAACTCACTTTTCCTAACTTAAACAAATTTCCAGATTTGCCACTATTTCCAAAAACGATAATTTCAAGTTCTTAGCTTCTTCCTAGATATTTCAAATTGCAAGATGTTACAATATCTCTCCCTTGGGAACATTCGTCCTCGAATGAGATTACTCCTACTGGGTTAAGGGTGGTAGCATCAAGTTCAAACACCCAACAAGCAACTGCAAACAAACAACATGCTCACTCATAATTTAAAGAGTTCTAAGAAGAGAATTAGTACCTTGGTCTGCATTTTCTCCGGATTCAAAGAGATGTGGATATCTCTTCTTCATATCCTCTTCAGCTACCCAAGTAGGTTCTTCAACAAATTGATTCCTTCAAAGGACTTTGACTGATGCAACCTCTTTTGTCCTCAACTTGCAAACTTAGAGATCTAGAATCCGAACCGGAATCTCCTCATAAGATAAGCTATCCTTGATCTCAATATTTTCAGTTGGTGTGATCAATGAAGGATCGCCCACGCACTTCTTCAACATGGAGATGTGAAAGACCGGATGAACCGCTTCTAGCTCTTGTGGTAGCTCCAACTCATAAGCTACATTGCCCATCCTTTTGGATCTTCGATAAGGCCCAATATACCGGGGACTAAGTTTCCCCTTCTTACCAAACCTCATAACACCCTTCATGGGTGAAACCTTTAGATATACCTAATCATCTACTTCGAACTCTAACGCCCTTCTCCAAACATCAGTGTAGGATTTCTGACGACTTTGTGCCGTTTTCAACCTCTTTTGAATAACTTTCACCTTCTCCATAGCTTGATGAACTAAATCTGGTCCTATCAATCACCAACTTCAAACCATCCAATAGGAGATCTGTATCTTTTCCCATAAAGAGCTTCATATGGAGTTATTTGGATATTAGAGTGGTAACTATTGTTGTAAGCGAATTTAATAAGGGGTAGGTGATCATCCCAATTACCTTTGAAATCGATCACACAGTCCCTCAACATATCTTCTAATGTCTGAATAGTGCACTTTGCTTGCCCATCTGTCTCAGGATGAAAGGCAGTACTTAAGTTCAACTTCGAACCCAAACCTTTCTAATAAGATTTCCAGAACTGTGCAATAAATTATGCACCTCTATCTGAATAATGGAGATTGGGACACCATGAAGTCTTACCACCTCTTGAATATATAACCTGGCATAATCTTCTGCTGAATGGGTAGTCTTTACGGGCAGAAAATGGGCTGATTTTGTCATTCTGTGGACAATCACTCAAATAGAATCATGTTGTTTGCGAGTCCTTGGCAAGCCTGTGATGAAATCCATATTAATCATCTCTCACTTCCATTCCGGAAGTTCTATATTATGTGCCAAACCACCGGGCCTTTGGTGCTCTACTTTAACTTGTTGGAAGTTTGGACACTTAGCAACAAATTCTGCAATGCCCTTTTTCATACTATTCCACCAACACACTTCTTTCAAATCACGATACATCTTGGTGAAATCCGGATGAATGGAATATCTAGAGGTATGAGCCTCTTCCATGAGTCTATCTTGGAGTCCATCCACCATTGGTACACACAATCTACCTTGATATCTCAGTACGTCATCTCCCCCTTGTTCAAAACCTAATACTTTTTGCTTATGAACGTTTGCCTTCAATTCAAGCAAAATAGGGTCTTGGTCCTGCTTGCCCTTTACTTCTAACACTAATGATAATTCAGCCCCATTCATCACCACTACTCCTCCTTCTGTGGAATCCATAAGTTTGACTCCCAAGCGTGCAAGTCTATGCACATCTTTTGCAAACTCTCTCTTTTCTTCCTCAACATAGGTAGTACTACCCATAGACAATATGCATAAAGCATCAGCAACAATATTAGCCTTACTTGGGTGGTAAATAATACTCGTGTCCTAGTCCTTGAGTAACTGTAACCACCTTCTCTATTGAGAAGAATAAGCTCTTTCAGAGTGAACACATATTGAAGGCTCTTGTGATCGGTGAACACATCCACATGAACACCATACAAATAATGCCGCTGTATCTTCAAAGTGAAAACTACAGCAGCCAACTCTAGATCATGGGTTGGATAATTTTTCTCATGAACTTTCAACTGTCTGGAGGCATAAGCTATAACTTTGCCATTTTGCATTAAGACACAACCCAAACCAACTCTAGATGCATCAGAGTATACCACAAAACCTTGAGTACCTTCTAGTAAGGTCAAAACTGGGGAAGTAGTACTCAACCTCTTTTTCAATTCCAGAAAACTTTTCTAACAAGCTTCAGAACATTGAAATTTCACTGTCTACTGAGTCAACTTGGTCAAAGGAGACGAAATAGACGAGAACCCCTCTACAAACCTTCTATAATAGCCAGCTAAACCCAAGAAACTCCTAATATCAGTTGGAGATGTGGGTCTAGACCAATTCTGCGCTGCCTCAATTTTCTGAGTATCGACTTTAATTCCCTCTCCAGACACAATATGGCCTACGAATGCCACAGACTCAAGCCAAAACTCACACTTAGAGAACTTGGCATACAACTTCTTATCTTTCAAAGTCTGAAGAATTATTCTGAGATGGCTAGCATGATCCTCTTCATTCCTTGAATAGATTAGTATGTCATCAATGAAGAAGATAATAAACATATCTAAATAAGGTTTGAAGACTTTATTCATAAGGTCCATGAACGTTGCCGGTACATTAGTTAAACTGAAAGACATGACCAAAAATTCATAATGACCATAACGGGTACTTAATGTTGTCTTTGAAATATCACATTCCCTTACTTTCAACTGATGGTAACCTGATCAGAGGTCAATTTTTGAGAAATAGGAAGCACCCTGAAGCTGATCGAAAAGATCATTAATCTTCGAAAGAGGATACTTATTCTTGATGTTAACCTTGTTCAACTGGTGGTAGTCTATACACATCCTAAGGGAACCATCTTTCTTTCTCACAAACAAGACCGAAGCGCCCTAAGGTGAGACACTTGATCGAATGAAACCCTTATCTAGGAGATCTTTCAACTGCTCTTTCAACTCTACTAGTGCCATTTTATATCGCGGAATAGAGATAGGACAAGTATCTAGAATGATGTCTAAGCCAAAGTCTATCTCTCTCTTAGAAGGGACTCCGGGTAGATCATCAGGAAAGACTTCTGGAAACTCTCTTACTATAGGAACTGACTGAATGGGAGATATCTCAACACTAGAGTTATTAACTCAGACTAAGTGATAGATACAAACCTTTGAAACTAACTTTCTCGCCTTAAGGTACGAAATGAAACGACCCTTAGGTATTGTTGAACAACTACTCCACTCTATGACTGGCTCATTAGGAATATCAAACTTGACAACTCGAGTTCTACAATTTATTAATGCATAACAGACATGGAGCCAATCCATACCTAGAATGACAACGAAATCCACCATGTCTAACTCAACTGTATCAGCCATGGTGCTCTTGTGATTGATGGAAACGGGACAATCAGATCTTTCTGCTAGAATAGACTCTCTAATAGGTGTAGAAACACAAAAGGGTTCACAAAGTTTCTCAGGAAGAACATAAAACTTATTTGCAATATAATGGGTTACAAAAGATAAACTTGCTCCCGGGTCTAACAAAGCATAAACATCAAAAGTAAAGACTTTGATCATACCAGTGGCAACATCTGGAGAGTTCTCTTGCTCTTGGCGACTCGTGATCGCATAGAGGCGGTTTGCTCCTCCGCCAGTACCAAAAGTAGCTCATCTAGGTGCAGTCATGTCTGGTAGAGCAACTAATGAAGACTGTTCTCTATTTCCCCATTACCATTACCCTGCCTGTTCTTTGGACACTCTCGCATGAAATGCCCATTCTGGCCACACTTGAAACAACCAGTGGGCCCTCACGACAAGTACCTGGGTGGTTCCTACCACACTTAGCATAGGCAGGAGGCTTACTACCCCTTTACGCCATACCACCCTGAGAATAGGCAAGTTTAGCTCTAAAATCCTGACTATTGTACTCACTTTTGTTCTTAGGTGAAGGTGCACTCGCAAATGATAGAATAGTTCCTTCTGTTTCTGTTGGAAAGACGCCCGATTGGCATTACTTTTTTGCTGCCCGAACTCATTTCCTTATGTCTTAGCTCTCTTATGCTTAAACACTTTTCTATCCTTCAGCTTATTATCCTCAACTTGTTGCACATAGATCATTAGCCTTGCTATGTACAGATCCCCTATCAGGGTAGCTGCCTTGCCTTCCTTGCTTGACTGATGAGACAACCCAGCAACAAATAAACTCATCCTGCACCTCATGTCAGCAACCATCTCCGGAGCATAGCGGGAAAGTTGTGTGAACTTCAGAGTGTACTCATGAACACTCATAACCTCTGGATTAAGGGTTAGAAACTCTCTTATCTTTGCCTCTCGCAACTCACGGGGAAAGAAACGCCTCATGAAAGCATTCTCAAACACAGCCCAACTTACTATTGGTGCATTTTCAGCCCTATTCTTTTTTCATTTGTCGAACCAGATTCTAGCGACACCATTTATTTGGTATGCAGCTAGTTCCACCCTCTCAGCATCAACAACATGCAATGTCTCAAAAATTTTCTGAAGTATTTCAACAAAGTTCTCTGGATCCTCTGTGACCCCTGAACCTGTGAAGCTTGGTGGATTCATCCTTAAAAATTCACGAATCCTTGAAGTATCAGCCACTTCTTGTCGATTATCTCTCTGTCCAATTTGCTGAGTCGCAACTTGACTTAACATCTGGATAGCTTCAAGGAATTCAGTATGGTGAACTCTACTTGGGGTTGCACTTCTAGTGCATTTGGTAACTCTTGTTCCTCAATATTTCTCCTAGCTGCACGACCCCTGACTGCTCTTAGTGAAGGCATGATTGTCTGAAAACACGCGCAAGCACGAATTAGAGCAAAACTTTTTAGAGATAAAACTTTAACGCACGAAATGAGTTTGAAAGAAGTGAGCAATTTTCCTAAATGTTGCAGTCTCATAATTATAGATGTGGTGCACTTCACACCGATAACTAGGACTCTACAAACACGACTTCATAGACTCCCTAGGACTCTTAAACTCTGTGCTCTGATACCAAGTTTGTCCCGCCCCGAGCATACGCCCTGTACCTGGCAGGCACTCAAAGACCATTGAAAACTTAAGTGCCTCCGCGACACGGACCTAAGTGGAATTATCTGCCCTGATCTTTTATTTTTCTCCCAAACTCGACTCAATTCGCACCCAAAGTAGTTTTATCAACCAAGTTCACAAAAATTCACAAACCCAGAACGACCTCAATGAAACCCATATAAAATCTATCAAGGAACTCAACTCGTTTGCAAAACTCAAACCTCAAGAACTCAAAGACATTCAATAATGGCTAAAACTCAAGAACTTTTGAAGAACTTAATAATTCAATCTCAAAAACAAATTCAAGGATAGAATTAAACATGATTGGCGTGAGGGCGAACAAACCCAACACTATGGAAGCTTACATACCTGAAAAAACCACTTTTTTGAAGCAACTTAAAGAAAAGTCATGAAAGATAAACCCTAGCCTTAGCGTTTCTTGAAACCCTTGAACGTAGAATCTTTGCAGTGAATGAGAGGATTTGATTTGAGAAAACTGATTTTCTACACATTTAGGGAAATTTAGATGACCTCCGAAGGGGTTTTAGGACTAAAATACCCTTAAATAAATAAATAAAACGAGCTGGGAGTCGGAATGAATTTTCACCTGGCAGTGAGGTTCGTGTTGGCACAGCGTCGCGGAGCTGCTGCCAGGTTTGTGCGACGTTAGTAAATCAATCATAACTTTTTACTCAGAGCTCAGAATTGAGTAAACTTGATGGAGTACGAAAGAGGAGTCGAAGGGCTTTAATTTTCTATCTTGTATCTCATTTAACTCACTCTATACTAATAGTTATAGATGTTTGAAGTTGACTCAAAACTTAAGAAAACTTAAGAAAACTTAAGAATGACTTGAATGCTTTTCTCTTTAGTTCTTCTTGGAACTCAAGGTGCTACATCTAGTGATCTTAATACTCAAGAAATTTTAAATTCCTTGTAAAAATTTCACTCACTACAAAGAACGGTTCGAGTCTTAGCTCAAAAATTTGTTGGGGTGTTACATAAGCTATCCTTGATCTCAATATTTTCAGTTGGTATGATCAATGAAGGATCGCCCATGCACTTCTTCAATATGGAGATGTGAAACACCAGATGAACCGCTGCTAGCTCTTGTGGTAGCTCTAACTCATAAGCTAAATTGTCCATCATTTTGGATATTTGATAAGGCCCAATATATCGGGGACTAAGTTTCCCCTTCTTACCAAACCTCCTAACACCCTTCATGGGTGAAACCTTTAGATATACCCAATCATCTACTTCGAACTATAACGCCCTTCTCCTAACATCAGTGTAGGATTTCTGATGACTCTGTGCCGTTTTCAACCTTTCTTGAATCACTTTCACCTTCTCCATAGCTTGATGAACTAAACATGGTCCTATCAACCCTGCTTCACCAACTTCAAACCATCCAATAGGAGATCTGCATCTTCTCCCTTAAAGAGCTTCATATGGAGCCATTTGGATGCTAGAGTGGTAACTATTGTAGTAAGAGAATTCAATAAGGGGTGGGTGATCATCCAATTTACCTTTGAAATCGATCACATAGGCCCTCAACATATCTTCTAATGTCTGAATAGTGCACTCTGCTTGCCCATCTGTCTGAGGATGAAAGGCAGTACTTAAGTTCACCTTCGAACCCAAACCTTTCTAATAAGATTTCCAAAACTGTGCAGTAAATTGTACACCTCTATCTGAAATAATAGAGACTTGGACTCCATGAAGTCTTACCACCTCTTGAATATATAACCTGCCAGAATCTTCTGCTAAATGGGTAGTCTTTATGGGCAGAAAATAGGTTGATTTTTTCATTTTGTCGACAATCATCCAAATAGAATCATGTTGTATGCGAGACCTTTTAAAGGTTGTGATGAAATCCATATTAATCTTCTCTTACTTACATTCCAGAAGTTCTATATTTTGCACCAAAGCACCGGGCCTTTGGTGCTCTACTTTAACTTGTTGGCAGTTTGGACACTTAGCAACAAATTCTGCAATGCCCTTCTTCATACTATTCCACCAATAAACTTCTTTCAAATCACGATACATCTTGGTGGAACCTGGATGAATGGAATATTTGGAGCTATGAGCCTCATCCATGATCCTCTATTGGAGTCCATCCACCATTGTACACACAATCTACCTTGATATCTCAGTACGTCATCTCTCCCTTGTTCAAAAGCTAATACTTTTTGCTTATAAACATTTGCCTTCAATTCAACCAAAATAGGGTCTTGGTTCTGCTTGCCTTTTATTTCTGACACTAATGATGATTCAGCCCCATTCATCACCACTACTCCTCCTTCTGTGGAATCCATAAGTCTGACTCCCAGGCGTACAAGTCTATGCACATCTTTTGCTAACTCTCTCTTTTCTTCCTCAACATGGGCAGTACTACCTGTAGACAACATGCTTAAAGCATCAGCAATAACATTAGCCTTACCTGGGTGGTAAAGAATACTCATGTCGTAGTCCTTGAGTAACTCTAACTACCTTCTCTGTCTGAGAATAAGCATTTTCTGAGTGAACACTTATTGAAGGCTCTTGTGATCGGTGAACACATCCACATGAACACCATACAAATAATGTGCCATATCATCAAAGCGAAAACTACAACAGCCAACTCTAAATCATGGGTTGGATAATTCTTCTAATGAACTTTCAACTGTCTAGAGGCATAAGCTATCACTTTGCCATTCTGCAATAAGACACAACCCAAACCAACACTAGATACATCACTGTACACCACAAAACCTTGAGTACCTTCTGGTAAGGTCAAAATTGGGGAAGTAGTCAATGTCTTTTTCAATTCCTGAAAGCTTTTCTCACAAGTTTTAGACCATTGAAATTTCACTGTCTACTAAGTCAACTTTGGTCAAAGGAGACAAAACAAACGAGAACCCCTCTACAAACCTTCTATAATAACCAGCTAAACCCAAGAAACTCGTAATATTAGTTGGAGATGTGGGTCTAGGCCAATTCTGCACTGCCTCAATTTTCTGAGTATCAACTTTAATTCCCTCTCCAAACACAATATGGCCTAAGAATGCCACAGTCTCAAGCCAAAACTCACACTTAGAGAACTTGGCATACAACTCTTTCTCTTTCAAAGTCTGAAGAAATATTCTGAGATGGCTAGCATGATCCTCTCTATTCCTTGAATAGATTAGTATATCATCAATGAAGACGATAGCATACATATCTAAATAAGGTTTGAATACTTTTTCATAAGGTCCATGAACGATGTTGGTGCATTAGTTAAACCGAACGACATGACGAGAAACTAATAATCACCATAACGGATCCTGAATGTTGTCTTTGGAATGTCACAGTCCCATACTTTCAACTGATGGTAACTTGATCTGAGGTCAATTGTCGAGAAACAGGAAGCACCCTGAAGCTGATCGAAAAGATCATCAATCCTAGGAAGAGGATACGTATTCTTGATGGTAACCTTGTTCAACTGGCGGTAGTCTATACACATCCTAAGGGAACTATCTTTCTTTCTCACAAACAAGATCGGAGCTCCCCAAGGTGAGACACTTGGTCGAATGAATCCCTTATCTAGGAGATCTTTCAATAGCTCTTTCAACTCTTTCAACTCTGATGGTGCCACTCTATATAGAGGAATAGAGATAGGATGAATATCTGGAATAATGTCTATGCCGAAGTCAATTTCTCTCTCAGGAGGGACTTCGGGTAGATCATCAGGAAAGACTTTTGGAAACTCTCTTACTATAGGCTCTGACTGAATGGGAGATATCTCAACACTAGAGTCATTAACTTAGACTAAGTGATTGATACAACCCTTTGAAACTAACTTTCTCACCTTAAGATACGAAATGAAACGACTCTTAGGCACTGTTGAACAACTACTCCACTCTATGACTGGCTCATTAGGAATCTCAAACTTGACAACTCGAGTTCTAGAATCTATTGATGCATAACAGGCATGGAGCCAGTCCATACCTAGAATGACATCAAAATCCACCATGTCTAACACAACTAAATCAGCAATGGTGCTCTTCTGATTGATGGAAATGGGACAAGCATGATAGACTCTTTCTGCTAGAATAGACTCCCCAACAGGTGTAGAAACACAGAAGGGTTCACAGAGTTTCTCAGGAACATCAAACTTATTTGCAGCATAAGGGGTTACAAAAGATAAACTTGCTCCCGGGTCTAGCAAAGCATAAACATCAAAAGTAAAGACTTTGATCATACCAGTGACAACATCTGGAGAGTTCTCTTCCTCTTGGCGACTCGTGATCGCATAGAGGCAGTTTGCTCCTCCGCCAGTACCAGGAGTAGGTCCTCTAGGTACAGCCCCGTCTGGTGGAGTAACTGATGAAGACTGGGCTCTATTTCCCCATTACCATTACCCTGCCTGTTCTTTGGACACACTCGCATGAAATGCCCATTCTGGCCACACTTGAAACAACTAGGGGAGCCCTCACAACAAGTACCGAGGTGGTTCCTACCACACATAGCGCAGGCATGAGGTTTACTACCCCTTTGCGCCATAGCACCCTAAGAATAGGCAAGCTTATCTCTGAAATTTTGACTATTGTACTCACTTTTGTTCTTAGGTGAAGGTGCACTCGCAGATGATGGAACAGGGCCCTTCTGTTTCTGTTAGAAAGACATTCGGTTGCCAATACTCTTTTGCTGCCCGAACTCATTTCCTGATGTCTTAGCTCTCTTATTCTTAAACTATTTTCTATCTTTTAGCATATCCTCCTCAACTTGATGCACATGGATCATTAGCCTTGCTATGTCCATATCCCCTATCAGCATAGCTTCCTTGCCTTCCTTGCTTGACTGACGAGACAACCCAGCAACAAATAAACTCATCCTGCTCCTCATGCCAGCAACCATCTCCGGAGCATAGCGGGAAAGTTGTGTGAACTTCAGAGTGTACTCATGAACACTCATAAACTCCAGATTAAGGGTTAGAAACTCTCTTATATTTGCCTCTCGCAACTCACGGGGAAAGAAACGCCCTATGAAAGCATTCTTAAACACAACCCAACTTACTATTGCGCATTTTCAGCCATATTCTCTTTCCATTGGTTGAACCAGATTCTAGCGGCACCATTCATTTGGAATGCAGCTAGTTCCACCCTCTCAGCATCAACAACATGCAATATCTCGAAAATTTTCTAAAGTATTTCAGCAAAGTTCTCTGGATCCTCTATTACACTTGAACTTGTGAAGCTTGGTGGATTCATCCTTAAAAATTCACCGATCCTTGAAGTATCAGCCACTTCCTATCGATTATCTCTCTATCTAATTTGTTGAGTCGCAACTTGACTTAACATCCGGATAGCTTCACAGAATTCAGCATGGGTGACCTCTTCTTAGGGTTGCACTTATGAAGCATTTGGTAACTCTTGTTCCTCAATATTTCTCCTAGCTGGACGACCCCTAACTACTCTTCGTGGAGGCATGATTGTCTGAAAACACGCGCAAGCACGAATTAGAGGGAAACTTTTTAGAGATCAAACTCTAACGCACGAAATGAGTTTGAAAGAAGTGAGAATTTTTCCTAAATGTTACAGTCTCCTAATTATATATGTGGTGCGCATCACACCGATAACTAGGACTATACAGACACGACTTTATAGACTCACTATGACTCTTGAACTATGTGCTCTAATACCAAGTTTGTCACTCCCCGAGCCTATGCCCTGGACGTAGCCGGCACTCGAAGACCATTGATGGCCTCAAGTGAACCCTTGGCCTGGCTTACTTAAATCAGCGGAAGATTATAAGCATTATGACAGAGATTCACATGCTAAATAACTCAACTGTCTCAAAACTGAACTTACTCAAATAACTTAGTCAATAGCTTAGAAATTTTAAAATTCAGCATTCAAATTGGCCAAAATGGCAACTCAAGTCTTAACATATGAAATGACAATGCAAAGACATCTAACTACTAACTGTCTATGAAGCCTCTTAAACAAAGAGGGATGTCGTGACAGGACCACCGATCATCCTATCATCTCAAAGACTAAAAAGCAAATAAAGGAGTCCTCTGAATGCAACGAGGATTACCAACAGACTCTGAATACTCAAGCTGGTTTAACGAGGCACTGGATGTTGATCCTGGGTACCTGCGTCTGCATCATAATACGATACAGGCCAACTGGCATCAATACATTGAATGTACGAGTATGCAAGTTGGAATGGTAAAACAAGATATAGGCTTCAAAGGATTCTGAAAGGAAACACATACCTTGCTCTTCTCAACTTCTAAATAACTTAAATCAAATATAAAGCAATGAAGAACAAGAAATATATATAAAGCTCATAAAACAGTTGCAACCAACTTAGTTTGTTAAAGATAAAGCAATAACAAACTCAACTTTACTCATATAAGAAAATAATATGGTTTCTGTGGGAGATTCTCTAACCGACAACCACCACTATGAGCCTAAGTGGTGATACAACATTCTTACCATCACGCTGCCAGACTGTCCTATACTTTGCCGTCATATAGAACTACTTAACTTAGTGGATCCACTAGCTTAACTTGTGTGATCATCTAAAAAGCATGACCCATTATTACCCACTATGGCTACATGGTTTATGGAGACTTGAGTCATCAATATGAACTCGCATCCCCATATCGGTGCTCAATACTACTCCCAAAAATATACTTAGCTCATATGTTCTAAGACAACTTCTTTCTTTGGTTTGAGATAATTACTCAAAACTTAGCTTAAAAGCTCTCTTGGAATCGATGTTCCCTTTTGTTTCTCAAAATGTGAAAACATTTTCAAACTTCTTGGGAATACTTAGTTCCCATAGACTTCTTTGAAGAAATGAAACTTCAAATATTTACTTTTTGCTTAACTTGAACCTAAGCCTTAAAACAAAGTCAAAATGTTAGTGAAAGACTTTTGAAAACTTTAAGAACTTATCTTGGCTTAACTCTTGACTTCTTGACTTAACCCTTAACTAATTCTTGAATTGAATTATGAATTCAAGAATCGTGATTTGTGATAGGAAAGATCTCATTATCTTTAGGAATGATTTTAGATAGCTAAAAATGAGAAAAGACCAAAATATCAAAATATGAGGGTGGGTCCGCGATGCGCAGGTATATTTAATTTTTTGTTTCAAAGATAACCTTTTAGACAGAACACTCTGTGTCAGCTCCACGAGGTAAAACAGAAATTCCCAAATCTGGTAACCTGCTCTGCGACGCACCCCTAGTGTCAAATTTCATCCAACGAAATTTTTTATTCATTTTTCAGCCCCAATTCGCCCATACTCGATTCTTTTTCTCAAATTCCTTTTAGATACAAATACCCAGAAAATGTACCTAAGAACCTAACTCGAAACGACTCTATAATACGACGTAACGATCTCAGAAACTTCCCCATATCAACCAAATTCAAGAACAACATTAAAATCAAGAATAGATATCAAGAACTTCAACTTTCAAACTCTTTTAGGACGAATCCATGTTGAAATAAATATGTTTGGCACGTGGGAGAACGATCCCAACATTATGAAAGTATCACATACCTGGTAGGAATAAATCCTTGGCTAAAACCATAACTAAATGGATCGATCTTGATGAATCTTGCCATTTCTTCTTCTTTCTCCTCTTTTCTCCTTTCTCCAATCCCTTGCGTAAATTTCCAATTTCTAAAACTGACTAAAATCTTATTTGACCCATATTAAACTCCTAAAAATGGATTAAAATAATAGGTCAAGGAAAAGACTAAAATACCCCTTAAAATCCGGATTGTACATTTCCTTATTTGAACAGCCCAACTTCCAAAGGGCCTATCTCACTCATACGAACTCGGAATTACGCAAACTTAGTAGCGTTGGAAAGATCATTCCTAGAGATTTCAAACCATATCTAGAAGTACGCCTAAATCATCCTGATCTAGGAGTTATGACCATTTGAAGTTGACCAAAAACTCACTTTTCCTAACTTAAACAAATTTCCAGATCTGCCACTATTTCCAAAAACGATTATTTCAAGTTCTTAGCTTCTTCCTAGATATTTCAAATTGCTAGATCTTACAATATCTCCCCCTTGAGAACATTCTTCCTCGAATGAGATTACTCCTACTGGGTTAAGGGTGGTAGCATCAAGTTCAAACACCCAACAGGCAAATACAAACAAACAACATGCTCACTCATAATTTAAAGAGTACTAAGAAGAGAATTAGTACCTTGGTCTGCATTTTCTCCGGATTCAAAGAGATGTGGATATCTCTTCTTCATATCCTCTTCAGCTTACCAAGTAGTTTCTTCAACAAATTGGTTCCTCCAAAGGACTTTGACTGATGCAACCTCTTTTGTCCTCAACTTGCGAACTTGGCGATCTAGAATCTGAACCAGAATTCCTCATAAGATAAGCTGTCATGACCCGAGTCTACACCCTGGACGTGGCCGGCACTCAAGAACCATTGTTGGTCCCCAAGCGAACCATCATCCTGATTGACTATAAGCGAAAGACTAACTTAAGCAAGCAACAGCTTAAAATTGAATAAAATTCAATAAACCCAACCTTTTAAAACTTTAACTCAAATGAACAACTTAGAATAAAAATAATATACTCTACTCGCCATAAAATAGGCAACTTAAGCCTTTAAAACATTTAATAAAATAAATGAATAATACAGACTTCTCAACTATACTGATTATCTATGAACCCTTTAACTGATAAAGATAGAAGTCGGGACAAGACCCACGACATCCTAACTAAACTGAAAAGTAAATGAAATCCTCCAGAAATAAAGAGGCTCACCATAGCTAACTCAAACTTCTGGATATATCAACGAATCTCCTGTTAATGATCCTGAATACATGTGTCTGCTTCATGAGAAGATGCAGGACAAATGGCTCAGTAAGTGGAATGTACGAGCATGTAAGAGGAATTCTATAGCATATACATAAGCTTGAAACTTGATAAAAGGGAAACATACTTACCTCTTCTCAAACTTACTCAACCCAAGGAATACTCAAGGATATTCAAAAGTACTCAAACTTACTCAACTCAGAAGTACTCAAGGATAAGATACTCAACTCAGAGATAAGATACTAAACTAAAAAATATGATATTCGACTCTAGGTACTCAACTCAATATAAAGCAACAATACACATGCAATATATGGAAAGCTTTATAAAACAGTAAAAACAACTTAGTTCGTTAAACAAAATGCAATAACAAACTCAACTTTACTGATATAATAAAGTAATATAGTTTCTGTGGGAGTTTCTCTAACTGACAACCACTACTATGAGCCTAAGTGGTGATACAGCGTCTTGCCCATGCTGTCAGAACTGTCCTATACTTTGCCGTCATATAGAACGCTTAAATTAGTAGATCCACTAGCTCAACTTATGTGATCATCTAAAAAGTATGACCCATTATTACCCATGATGGCTACATGGTTTATGGAGACTTGAGTTAAAATGAACTTGCATCCCCATACCGGTGCTCAACACTACTCCCAAAAATATACTTAGCTCATATGTTTCAAAACAACTTCTTTCTTTGGTTTGAGATAATTACTCAAAACTTAGCTTAAAAGCTCTCTTGGAATCATTGTTCCCTTTTCTTGCTCAAATGTGAAAACATATATAAACTCTTTGGGAATACTTAGTTACCATATACTTTTGAAGAAATGAACTTCAAGCTTTACTCTGTACTCTTTACTTAACTTCAAAGCTTAAGTCTTAAAACAAAGTTTAAACATTTGTAAAAGACTTCTTAAAAATATGGTTCATGCCGAATTATGGACTTGAACGACTCAATGCAAGGTTTTCAATAACAATAGATAGAACTCAAATACTTGGAACTCAAGAACTTCACTGATACTACTAATTTCAAGAATGCTCAGAGAGTTCATGCGGAATTATGAGCATGAACTACTCAATTCAAGGACTCAAAGATACTTCTCATCTCAAGATTGTTCGACTTATAATGTTCATGCAAAATTATGGGCATGAACAACTCAACTCATAGACTTCATGGGTAATAGGTAATGGTCCCATGATTAGGATTATAATCTCAGAAGGGTTAGGAACTCGATACTCAAGACTTACTCAAGACTTAGAACTTGAAGATACTACTTCTTTCAAAGATACTAAACTGATAAAGTTCATGCAGAAGTTATGGGCATGAACGACTCGACTCAAGGGTCAAAATATCAATAAGGAACTCAGGTATACGACTCTTCTCATTCTCATACTTACTTCTCAAAACTTAACTCAAATTGATGGTGGATCTCAAAGGATTCACAATTGAACTCAGAAACTTTCTTGACCTCTACTCTTAACTCTATCTTGAGTGTGAATTATGAATTCAAGAGTTATGGTTCATGATACGAAAAATCTCATGATGACAAAGTAAACTCATGAATACATTTTCCTCAACCCCTTACTCACTTACTCGAGCCTTGAAACAAATTACTAGAAGTTGTAGAAGACTCCTCAAAGGACTCAAAGGGACTTTCTCAAAATGTCTGAAGGAACTCTCAAGACTCAACTTTTAACTTTACCTTGAATTTGAATTATGGATTCAAGGGTTATGCTTTGGAATGTAGAACCTCTCAATGATTTAGGAGGGTTAAGATAGTTGATCACAAGAACGGGCGAAGACCCAAATCAAAGAACATTGGCACAACGCGGAGATGGAATTAAATTGTTGGTCGCTAAAATATTTTTGAGGCAGAGGACTCCGTATCCTCACCGCGACACGGAGAGGGGTAACCAACTGGATGTTGAAAACTTAAGTGCCTCCGTGACGCGGACCTAAGTGAAATTATCTGCCCTGATCTTTTATTCCTCTCCCAAACTCGACTCAATTCGTACCCAAAGTAGTTTAATCGACCAAGTTCACAAAAATTCACAAACCCAGAACGACTTCAATGAAACCCATATAAAATCTATCAATGAAACCCATATAAAATCTATCAAGGAACTTCTAAAGGGCATATCTCACTCATACGAACTCGGAATTGCGCAAACTTGGCATCGTTGGAAAGATTATTCCAAGAGCTTTCTAACCATATCTAGAAGTACACCTAACTCATCTTGAGATAGGAGTTATGGCCGTTTAAGTTCACCAAAAACTCACTTTTCCTAACTTAAACAAATTTTCAGATTTGTCACTATTTCCAAAAACGATTATTTTAAGTTCTTAGCTTCTTCCTAGCTATTTCAAATTGCGAGATGTTACATAAGGATTTAATTTCTACATTTCATGTTTCGAAGGTGCCATAGACTAAAGGCATCAATTTCACGGCCTACAACAATTATTCCATGACCTAAGGATTACATTTTCGCGTATCATGACCCTAAGACGTCATCCTTATTGTCTTAAGACAAATTTTCATGATTTCAATGGAAAATTGCATCATGTTAATAAACTATTTTACCATTTAATCACTATATATGTCCTAATCATTTCATTTAGTCATATCACAATCTCGAGGTTTGTAGAGACTGACAGGTTTCAAATGAGATCAACTTTTTTTTAGATATGACTTATGTACTTATATAGCTACTGCAATAAAGGCCTTCTCATCTTTCGCACTACTGATCTTTTCCTCTCATAACTTAAGTCATTCTTATCTTCCTTACACTATTCTTACCGCCTTAAGATCTAATCTTATCTACTCAAGATACTATTGCTTCTATTCGAATCTCATACCATTATTTCAGTTTTTAGAAGCTTAGTCTATTCCTAAATCTAGAATAACATATAACCTTATTCTCGTAATACAAGATATATGTAGAAGGTTTAAGGTCAAAGTCTTGGCCACACCTTCTTTTTTTTCACAATTACTTATCGTTTCATTTGATCCCACTAACATCTTTCCGTTGGTCGGACAAAATTGGCTACTTAGTCAACGGCTTTGCCCACCAATTCATCATTCATTATCAAGCAAAGAGGGACAGTTGTTGACACCCAATTTTGACCAACCTATAAGCCTTTCCGAATTGCTTTTTGATTAAATATGTATTTTAAAACCTATTTCTTTATTATATGTTTAAAATTATGGTTAATTTTTATCTAATTAATCATATACTTTTGTGTTCATAATTTACAAAATTGTTATTATTTTATCATTGTTGTTGTTGTTGTTGTTGTTGTTGTTGTTGTTAGTATTATTATTATTATTATTATTATTATTATATTTATTTGAAATAATTAATTAACTTGTGTATTTAACGTCTATATTATATAAGTGTATTTATCTTATATGAAAATTATTTAATATGTGTAGTATAACCATTTATTGGATAACAATTTAATAAATCTTCCTCCAAATCATTTAAATTGTATCCTTTTTTATTCAATCTATTTAATTTGTAGCCTTTTCTACTCAATTTTATCACAATTCTAGCCCATTTTGAACCAATTAATTCAATCCCAATCTCAAGAACTCATCTTTAATCCCAACCGTCCGTTCCATTCTTTTAAATCTCAACCCCACATCTCACCTTGATCCAACAGCTAAGATTGAGTCTCCTACCACTTTCCTATATAAATATCCTAACACCCTAACCCTATTTTCATTTTTTCTCCTCGTTCTCTTTGAAAATGACAGGTGCCACTCCTTTTCTCCCAACATCGTCCATCGTCGGCAAAGACCACTGACAAAACCCTTGCTCCACCCACACTCGTGGGGCCAACCACCAAGCGAGCCCCTCTCCTTCTTCACTCTCCTCATGGCGCTTCTCCAACCACCAGTGGATAGCATCCACTTCACCATCCAAACCAGTTGCCCCTCACCTCCCCTTTCTCTTTCCATTTGATTCTTTTCTCGTCCTTGTTGGCTTGCGAAGTGCCACACCATGCAACCTCAATCCGTCTTCTTCTCTTCTTTCATTGGTTCTGACCAAAAATTTCGGCAAGACAGCCACCGTGAAGAGCCATTTGGCTTAGACGATTCAAGCCAACGATCATCCTTCCATCGATGAGATCGACAACAATGACAACAAGAGCATCATTTATCCATCGCTCCAACCAGCGAGACCCAATGGAGCCTTAAAGTTTTTGGGGGCTATTGAACTCGGATCTAAACATATCCATTCAGGTTCGCTTTTTAGATTATCTTATCTTTTAAACAAATTTCTTAAATAGCCTTATATTTTTTTAGTATAGTAGTTATAATTGCATTCTTACGCTACATAAAATTCAATAATGATCATTAAATATCCTTTAAGCATGATTTCCTTATGATTTTGAGTTCCTAAACTTGTGCATTTTCTACTTTGTGTGTTCCTATTTTTGTTTGAATGTAATCTGCCCCTTTTGTAAATGAGTATTAGTACGCCCTTTTTGCTAGTTATGGTAAGTAAATATACATATGTAACCTTCAAATATGGCAGTCTCTAAATCATGTTATTTTGGACTGAAGTCTTTAATTGTATTAACATGACTCCTTCAAAATTAGAAGATCATACATGATTCTTTTCGACGATCTATTTATTATGATAGATTCACTGGGGTAATCTCTAATTGTCAATTGACTATTTTCCTTATTAAATTGCACTATTTTAATGCCAATTGATTTATGGTAAAATCCATACATTGATGTTTCTTATTACTTGTTTATTTTTGGAAAACTTTAACTTAGTATCAAATTTGATTAACTAGAGTTTTAAACTCGCATGATAATATCATTGATTAAATACCAAGAATGTGGGTCTAATTGAGTAGAATAATTTTCTTTCCTTTTCTCTATTTTGTACTTATTGATGTGTCCTCTATATTTTACTTTAAAAATAAGACCCTTTCCCTTATGTCCATATGCTTAAACAAACACAACGCTCTCATACACTCTCCAAAGCAATAATATTGTTACGTACTACCTTATAAGTTTTTGTTGTTCTTGTGGCTGCACGAAGTTTGGACTTTGGTTCTTACATTAAGTTTTGTGTGCTTATTTGAATGTTGCTTAACCAATTTGTGGTCTTTGCTAGAATTATAATATATGGTATGTTCAAGGTAGTTACTTCATTATCTATTTTGTTATCTTGTCTTACTTCATTGTCCTTATAAACCTACTTTTTTTTAATAGTATGTACCTTTATTACTTTAGTATTTTATTTGAAGGTACTAAGAACAAACATACTCTCACCCCTTTGAATATTCTTTGCACATACATTATAATGGAACAGCGTTGCTTGAAATTCAATCATGGCAAGTGGAGAAGTCAACGCGAGAAACCGAGCTAAACTGGAATCGTTGTCACCCCAAAAGGGGTATGAGGTACATTTTAGGAAATAATGAAAAACAGATAAACTATAGTTGACTTCTTGTATGAAGCGCACATATAGCTTTATAAGAATAAGGCAACTCGTTATCCCTTCCTATTCTAATTTTATATCACCCTTTTTAAAAGTCTTTAAAACTTGAGAATTTTTATTATTATGTTAACTTATCAACATACTTTCATACAATCTTATTATAAAAAGAATATACTTATATTTTAGCTTCACGTGATTTTTTTAATATCAAAATATTTTATATACTACTCTTGAATATTTTTTTAAAAAAAAGTATTTTTGTCTTTTCTTAAGCAGAGAGTCAATCATAAAAAATGGAATAGAGGGAGTAACACCGTATTGGGCCCATTTTAGCCTTGTCATATTATGATCTCTCTCTCTCTCTCTCTCTCCCTCTCCCTCTCTCTCTCTCTAGAAACTTTAACTTTATATTTTGTTGATTTATTTAAATTTCAATTTGGATGATATATTCTAAAAAAAATTATTAGGAAGCAATCAGGTTAGTTCTTCTGTCATTTCTTCTCCTTATCTTTATTTGACTTATATTTAGCTTTTCGTTTTATTTCATATTATCCAAACATTTTAAGCATTTCGTTCAGGTCAACCTCTCCTTCTTTATTTGTTAATATTTCAAGCATCTTATTTATATATTTGATACTCAAAAATCTTGCTTTGCTCGATTGAATTCATAAATTTTTGTTGCTTCATTAGCTCTGTATGTGTCAATTTTTACAACTCGCATATATTTAATTTGCCTGTTTTAAAAAAAATAAGTTTGCATGTCTCTTATTCATCTAGGCTTATATTAATTTGATAATAATGGATTCATGCTTAATTTATTCACCCATATTAAATATATATTTTTTATATTCTTTATCTTATAGTGACCTTATATTCCATGTTAAATCCCCACATAATTCACAAGATTCTGCCGAAACCTACATTTGTGGACCTCGAAGGGTGCTTAACACCTTTCTTTTAAAATAACATGAACACTTACTGATCTATGGTTTTACAGACCCTTTATAATTAATTTTGTTTGTAATTAGGATAGAATGGTGTTTTAACGTGCCTCTAATTCCTTAGGTGGTGACTCTTATTTTTTTATTAATCCTAAAAGAGTTGTCATGTAATTGCATAACCCGATTTCAAGAAAATGGGGAACCATAAGAGCCACCATTGTGAGTTTGGGTGAATATAGTGGTGCTAAAGAGACATTGTCACTACGCATAGAGAAGGTTCTTGAAGAGAACAAAGATGCGATGTTGGAATAGTTGCCAAGGCACTCATCTCCTAGGTGCGAGGTAGACAATAATATCGAACTAGATCCTGGAGCGAAGCCACCCACATATTCCTTATATCGCATGGATCCAACTGAGATTGAGGAGTTGAGGAAGCAATTGAAGTAGTTGCTTGAAGTCGGTCACATCCGCCGTCTAAAGCACCCTATGGAGTGTTGATCCTGTTTAGAAAGAACAAAGATGGGTTGTCACGTTTAAGCATAGACTGCCACGTGCTCAATAATATGACAATAAAGAACAAATCCCCCATCTCGCTCATTGCCGACTTGTTCAAGAAACTTGGATTCCAAGTACTTCACCAAGCTAGTTGACCTTCAAAGAGGCTACTGCCAATCTCACGTAGAAGAAGGGAATGAGCCAAAGACATTGTGTGTCACTAGATATGTAGCTTTTGAGTGGTTGGTGATGCACTTCATATTGACCAACACACCTGCTACCTTTTGAACACTGATGAACAAGATATTTAATCCATACTTAAATCATTTCGTAATGGTGTACCTAAATTACATAGTCATCTATAACAATATCCTGGAGGAACATGTCGATAACTTGAAAAAGGTTTTCCAAGTCCTACGAGAGAACAAGCTTTACATCAAGGGGGATAAATGTTATTTTGCCCAGCATGAAGTACACTTATTGTGGAACATCATTAGCCAAGATCGGTTGTGTATGGATGAGGCCAAGGTACGGACCACTAACTATTTCTAGTCACAAAAGAAACTCATACCAAAGCAAGCAAGGTGGCAGGATTTCTTAGTCGAATTTGATTATGAGTTAGTGAACAAACCATACAAGGGCTAAATGTTGTGGCTGATACTTTGAGTAGAAATTCTAAGCTTAATGTCATCACCACAACCTTCTGTGATATTCAAGACACTATTAAGGATGATATGCAATATGATTCGGGATAAAAATGATTTATAGAGCTAGTTTCTCAAGGCAAATAAGACACTTCTAGATGGCATATGGACTATTACTCACCGTCAGATGAAGGATCTACGTGCCCAAGTTTGGAACTATTAGGTGGCATATTATAAAGGACAGTCACAACACGTCGTGGGTGGGACACCCGAGGTAGCGTCGCATAAGAGCATTGATCGAGTCAATCTACTATTGGTCGCGCATATGGAAAGACATAGATTGCTATATGTGGACTTGTCTTGTGTGCCAATAAGATAAGATAGAGCAACAACAACATAGAGGACTATTAGAAGCACCACCCATAGTGGAGTGCCTATGGGAGAGTATGACTATGGACTTTATAACTTGTTTACCAAAGTCTAACATATATAGAACAATCATGGTCGTGAAAGACAGGATTTTAAAGTATGTTAGCTTCATGCCCGCCAAAGCAGGTTGCATTGCTAAATAAGCTGCCAAATTATTCTTCAAAGTCGTGGAAAAATATTACATTTTCTTGAGGCAATCATCCGCGATCGAGACCCACATTTTACAGGAAACTCTTGGAGAGAGTTGTTCGATATTCTTGGCACACAGTTGCATTTCTCCATAAGTTTTCACTCACAGATGGATGGATAAACAGAATGGGTCAATGCCTTATTTGAGTGTTGCCTGAGGAACTTTGTGAGTTCACGTAATAAAGATTGGGCAATACTATTAGACATAGTCCGATTATCATATAACTTGCCACAGGCCAGCAACCACAAACTCTACAATCACTAATGACCGTATTTGAGTAACTATAGATTGTCATTCAAATTAATTGGAAATGTTGAACTTTTTTAGAGAGGGGGGAAGTGAATTTTTTTAACTTAGTTATGCATCAACTAATATGAAATCAGTTCGTAGTAGCAAACACCTAAATCTTACATAATGTTTTTTAAAAAAAAAATCTTTTAGACCATATTTGAAATCTATAAAATTTGAGAATTCCTTATGCTAAAACCAAAGCACGGGATATTTATTTAAGCATTAGTCTACATAAGTACAAGGTAGATAATTCAACCTGTCCTGATAACAAGTAGCATTGTTGCATATGCTTGGTGAAGGGTGCTAAAATAATAATCCCTCCCTTCTTACGTTTCTAAGCTTACTTAAGTTTGGATCCAACCTTCTTTTTTTGAGTCGTGTGTCTTATAAGTATTTTGATGGGTAAGAGCTAGCAAAACTTGATTGTACTCATTTATACCATAATGGTTGCATCAAAGGGTGGAAGAAGCTCGAGAATGCTTATACCACATGCAAGTGGATAGTGCCAGCTATTATACCTTCATCTTGAGAATTTATGCATTCAATGTTCACCCGGCTTTAACTAATCAGTTTAATTTGGGCTAAATGAATTGACTGGTGGTGTTATTCTGCATTGGTTGTTCAATTGAGGTTAAGATCAGAGCTGAGCGAACCATTCCCAATTTATGATTAGTTGAAGCCAAGTAAACATGGAATGCATGAATTCTCAAGGTATCATAGCTGACACTCTCCTCTTGTGCATGGGAATGTGTTCTCAAGATTGTTCCACTCTTTAATGCAATCAATATCATATAAATGGCCGCAATCAATTTTTCCAAGTTCTTCCCCATCAAAAAACGCATCCTAAGATACACGAACCAAAAAAGGAGGCTGAAATCAAACTTAAGCTTACAAACTTAAGGGGAGAAGGGATTCTGATATTTAGGTGCTCCTTACGAAACATATGCAACAGTGCTCTTTGTTGTCAAGACATATTGAGTTGTCTGCCTGATAGTTATGTAGACTAATGTTTAAACATATTTTAATCTTATTGTGTAATCTTCTCTAGACTTCAGATATCTGGATTAATCTTGGATGAAGGTCAGGTCTGAAGCATTGTGGATGTGATTAGGTCGAACAAGCACATGAGCAGAGAGAGCAAAATCTGAAGACTTTGTTCCCATAGAAGGGAATTGCTCAGAGAGGAAAATGAGCAAGAAAAAGAAGTGGTTGACCAATTATGTTTAACATAAGATTTGCTTATCATTAAACATATCTTTCACATTATCAGGCTTATCATTTTGAATTTTTTATAGGCTGGTGAAATATTGGGTATAGTAATAAAAACATTCAAGGAAAATTTCTAGCAATCAAGATTATTCACAAAGCAAAAGTCATTTCAAGGAAGAACATTGTCCATACTCAACAAGGGACCTGATTGAGTGTTGCAATGTCTTTAGTTGGTTTTTGAGTTTTGTGTCTTGTGCTCTTATATTGTGATCTGATTAGGTGGCTAGTGTTAGCTGTGGTGTAGTGCTGAAGTCTCTATCGGCTAGAGTTAGTTGGTATAGTAGACAATAGATTTATTGCTTAGTTGTCTTGTAATAGAGGTGTTACAAGGGTGATAGGATTAAAACTTTAATCCACTATAATTAGTTGAGTTTGTAAGTACGAGTTGCTTGAAGTTGGTGGAGCCTTGAGAATATCTGTGAGACAGCAGGTCATAGTTTTTTCCTTCCTTGAGCAAAGAGGTTTCCACGTAAAACTGTCACGCCCCAAACTCAAGGGACACAACTGGCTCCTAATGCCAGAACTCAGGCCCGAGCCGACCCTGCTGAACCAATTGCTACTAGTGCATGGCAGCCACATGCAATCAAGAAAACAAACAAGTACATCTCGACTTAAAATTAAGCCATTGGCCGGCAAGGCCCCTGTCAACAGATCTATAAAAGTAACAGCTACTCCCAAGAGTTCATATAAAGAAATAGCCAACTAGCAAAGAAGTCCTGATTGGACCGTCGAGGCCACTAAGATCTCTATAGTGAAACTGAAAGTAGGTATATATATCAATAAAATACATCAAACAGCTAACAAGCATCACCAAACCAACAAACTAGCCCGGCATGGCCATAATGTAGCTATACACCCCACACACTAGTCTGCAAGCCTCTAAAAATAGTAAAAAGATTGGCGGGACAGGGCCCCAGCCTACCCATAAAAATATAAACAACAAAAGCTAACAAACATCCCAACTCTGGCAACTCTGGAGGAAATGGGCTAGCCAACCAAATAGAAGTTAATCATGTTGCTGAGGAGGTCTACTAGGTCGTCTATCAGATCCTGCATACATGAATGCAGCGCCCCTAGTCAAAGTTAATCCTGTTGCTGGGAAGGTCTACTGGGTCGTTTGTCGAGTCCTGCATACATGAATGCAGCACCCCTAGGCAATGGGACGTCAGTACAAAATAATGTATAGAGTATGAAATGCAGTAGACTAAATGAGCAAGTATCATATTATACCAAAAGCAATCAAGTAAGGAAATCAAATTTAGATAAGCATGCTAACCCAGTACTGAATCTCAAAAAAACAATAATGATTAAACAGAAACCTAACCAAGTCCCCATAACCTCGGTAGGTACAAACAACATACCACCTACCTAGGCCCTCATAAGCCCAGAAGGTGCCAAATCAATCTACACAACCCTATCGGTAGCCCCTTATCTTTGTAAAAAGTCACATAGCCCTTTTTGGCAACGATATAGCCTTGTAGGCAGCACATAGCCCTCTTAGGCAACATCATAGCTCAGTGGGCTGCACGTAGCCCTCTTTTGCATCACATAGACTTGTAGGCAACACATAGCCCTCTTTGGCGTCAAAATAGCCCCGTAGCCAACATATAACACTCTTTGGCCTCAACATAACCCTGTGGGCAACACATATCCCTCTTAGGCAATAACATAGTCCTATTAGACAACAACATAGCCCCCATAGGCAGTTCATACCTCAACAGCTAACAACAATAGCCCCAAGGGCGACAACAAACAATTGAATAAGCTAAAGATGAGCAATTTAGCTATAAACAATATATATATATATATATATAGTTTCCAAGTCATTCCTAAATCAGGATCATTCTTAACATATTATGAGTCCATATAATGAGGGTTTATAACCACTCAATCAGTCAACCATTCACAATTACATCTACAAGATCACCAGCATTAACTACCGTACTATATCACTCCAAAGCTCTAAGGAAATATGTCAAACAAAGGGAATATCCTTAACATACCTTTTCTTTATAATTTATGCTGAATATACCTCTGTCCGCACTAATACAACACTAAAAAAAGGTAAAATCAATCAGTAATTAAGGACAAGAATTACTACGACAATCGATACAGATTCTTATCGTAAATTACTATCCAAGACCTAAGGTATCCATAAACTAATAAAACATGGTTCCTAACTTTCTTTGCACACCCAGAACACTTAAATAAAATCAAACCACTAAAAAAACTCTGCTGCCACAGCCTCCACGGAGCTACATTGATCAATTCACCATCAAAACTATACCAAAACGACGAGCTCGCGAAGTAGGGCAATTTTTGATAAGGAGACAAAAAGAGATCATGAACACACAAGGATGATTTGAGGAAAATTTCTCTGATTTTAATGGGTTTCTTACGAGTTTGAATGAAGAAAAATGAAGAAGATGCTATCTTATAAGTTCTCACCGACTTAGGGGATCCACCTCACGTGCCTGCTTACGCAGTCTCGCAAAATCACGAATATCTCTCTATTCTGAAGTTGTATGAATAAATTGTTTGATCCGTTGGAAACTAGACTCGTTGACCTTTGATTTAATAGGTTGTGGGCCCCATAAATCTTTATATATTGGGAGAAAAATTCCAAGACATTTGACCCAAATTTTAGAGAAATTTTTGAAAAGGAACCTACGATAACTTTCGCCAACTTTTATTTTGCGACTTACCTTACTTCAAAACTTGAGATACAACCCTTGAACACTTAAAATATGGCATACCACATCATTCTTAATGTATTACTAACCCTCTTTGTCTTTCCACAAAAGTACACGTTTTGAAAAGTCAGGGTGTTACATCCTTCCCCCATTAGAAACATTCGTCCTCGAATGAAAAATCTGAGTCACACGATTATGTCCCTAGGAGTTGCCAAAGTATAGGCAAAGTATCCTTTGTGAATGTGACTATCCCGAACCTGAAACGCAAAAATTTTAACCTAGGCGTCTCACAGGACGGCATAAATAGCTAAGAACTATAGCTCTGCATTAACAGTGCGAACAAAAATACAACGACAACAATCATAATAATAAGCAATAATATAAAAAAATATATAGGTATCTTACCTTACTTCACTAATATAAACTGATATGCTATCACCCTAGGGTATGAAACAAGTGAGGATATTTGGACCTCATGCCATCCTCAGCTTCCCAAGTCACCGCTTCTCTATTCTTGTTTCTCCATAATACTTTAACCGAAGGCACCTCCTTGGTCCTCAATTTACGAACATGTCGATCTAATATGGCAACTAGAGTTTTCTTGTTGGACGAATCCTCTGTGATCTGAACATCCTCAACTGGGACAACCCGATAAGGGTCTCCTACGCACTTCTGTAGCTTCGATACATGGAAAACTTGATGAACAGATTCTAGCCTCGAAGGCAATTCTAACTCATAAGCCACTTGTCCTACCCTCCAAAGGATCCATTATGGCCCAATGAATATTGGAATAAGCTCGCATTTCTTGCCAAATCTCGTAACACCTTTCATAGGCAAGATTTTAAAGAATACCCAGTCATCGACACAAAACTCTAAGTCCCTTCGTCGCACATCTGAGTATGACTTCTATCAACTTTGAGTTGTTAGCTACCTCTCCCGAATGAGCTTAACCTGCTCCACTGTTTCATGTACTAGGTCAGGTCTAATCAACCCTGACTCACCTACCTCGAACCATCCAATGGAGGATCTACATTTTTGCCCATACAAAGCCTCATAAGGTGTCATCCCGAAGCTAGAATGATAACTATTATTATATGTGAACTCAATAAGAGGTAAGTGGTCATCCCAACTTCCATTAAAGTCCAGCATGCATGCTCGTAGCATGTCCTCAAGTGTTAAAATGGTTCGTTCAGCTTCGCCATCTGTATGAGGGTGAAAGGCAGTACTGAGATTATCTTGCATCCCTAATCCTTTCTGGAAAGACTTCCAAAAGTTAGCAATAAATTGTGCTCCTCTATCCGAGATAATAGATATTGGGACACCGTGCAACCTAACAATCTCTCAGATGTAAAGCACTACATAATCTTCAGCTGTGAAGGTAGTCTTAACTGGTAAGAAATGGGCTGATTTTGTTAGTCTGTCAACAATTACCCAAATAGAGTCAAACTTACGACACGATCGAGGTAACCCTGTAACAAAATCCATATTAATTGCTTCCCACTTCCACAAAGGAATGGCTATCTCCTGGACTAGCCCAACGGGATTTTGGTGCTCAACCTTCACCTGTTGGAAATTAGGACACTATGCCACAAAGTCAGCAACGTCCTTCTTCATCCCATGCCACCAATAAATCTCCTTAATATCATGGTACATCTTCGTCGAATCAGGGTGAATAGAATAACGGGAATGATGTGCCTCTTCTATAATCTTATATCGAAGCCCTATAACATCTAGAACACACAATCGACCACTATATCTGAGAGCTTCATCTCCTACTATATCAAATGCTACAGATTGTTGATCATGAGCCTTGGCTCTGAGCTGCTCTAAGCTAGGATCCTCCTGTTGCCGTGCTTTTACCTCTACAACTAGAGATGATACAGTTGTGTCCTGAATTGTGACCCCACATCGTCTGCCTTTAACAATCTGACTCCCAAGCTAGCTAACTGATGAAGCTCTCATGCTAGCTCACGTTTCTCAACACTTAAATAGGATAAACTACCCATAGATCTTCGACTGACGGCATCGACTACCATATTCGCCTTTCCTGGATGATATAAAATATCCACGTCGTAATCTTTGAGCAACTCAAGCCATCGACGCTGTCGCAGATTTAACTCCTTTTGTCTAAAGATATATTGAAAGATTTTATGTTCTATGAAGATGTCAACATGAACACCATACAAATAGTATCTACATATCTTTAATGCATGCACAACTGTAGCCAACTCTAAATCGTGGGTCGGATAGTTCTTCTCATGCTTCCTTAACTGCCTTGAAACATATGTGATAACCTTACCATATTGCATTAGAACACATCCCAACCCAACACCAGAAGCATCACAGTACACCGCATAGCCTTCTGAACCCTCTGGCAATGCTAGAACTGGTGATGATGTCAATCTGTCCTTCATCTCCTGGAAACTATGCTCGCGAGCCTCAGTCCACTAGAACTTAGCTGCTTTTTTAGTCAACTTCGTTAATGGTGTTGAAAGTGAAGAAAACTCCTCTACAAACCTTTTGTAGTACCCAGCTAACCCTAAGAAACTACGAACCTCAGTTGGAGTCATAGGTGTGGGCCAAGTTTTTTCAGCCTCAATCTTTTGTGTATCAACCGCAATGCTGCATCTAATACAATATGGCCTAAGAAAGCTACAGAGTTCAACCAGAACTCACACCTAGAAAACTTTGCATAAAGTTCTCAATCTCAAAGAACCTGAAGGACTGCTCGCAGATGATTTGCATGATCAGCTTTTGAACGTGAATACACCAAAATCTCATCAATAAATACAATCACAAACAAATCTAGATACTGCCTGAATATACTATTCATCAGATCAATGAACACTGCTGGGGCATTAGTTAATCCAAAAGACATAACCAAGAACTTAAAGTGTCCATATCTGGTTCTAAAAGCTGTCTTTGGAATGTTTTTCTCCCGAACTCGTATCTGGTGGTACCCTAATCTTAAATCAATCTTTGAGAAGCACTCGGCACCTTGTAACTTATCAAACAAGTCATCGATCCTCGAAAGGGGATACTTATTCTTTATAGTCACCTTATTCAGCTGTCGATAATCAATACACATTCTTAGTGAGTCATCTTTCTTCCTCACAAATAACACTAGCGCACCCCATGGTGAAGCACTAGGTCTGATAAAGCCTTTATCGAGCAAGTCTTTCAACTGATCCTTCAACTCATTTAGCTCAGCAAGAACCATTCTATAAGGAGATATAGATATGGGTTTTGTACCTGGTAGAATATCGATAGCAAAATCATTTCTTGTTCTGGAGGGATACTAAGGAGCTCGTCTGGAAATACATCTAGAAACTTATTAACTACCGAAATAGACTGAAGAGTCGGTGGTTCTGCATCTATATCATGAACGCGGACAAGATGATAAATACAACCCTTAGTGATCATCCTCCTCGCCTTAAGATAGGAAATAAATCTACCTTTCGGCGTTGCTGTATCGCCTTTCCATTCCAGAACTGCCTCTCCTGGAAAGTGGAATCTAACAATCTTTGTCTGACACTCAACATTAGCATAATAAGACGCTAACCAATCCATACCCATAATCATGTTGAAATCGACCATCTCTAACTCTACCAGGTCTACAGAGGTCTGACAATCGATAATTTCTACCGTGTAACTTCGATAGACTCTCCTAGAAATAATAGACTCACCAACTAGTGTAGATATAGTAAACGGTCGATCTAATGACTCTGCTACTATACATAACTTCCCCGCAATAAATGGGGTAACATAAGATAGAGTAGATGCAGGATATATCAAAGAATAAACACAATTAGAGCAAACAATTAATGCACATGTCACAACATCTAGTGATGACTCTGAGACCTGTCGACCGGCTAGTGAATATGTACGGTTCTAGCCACTACCAGAACTAGATGCTCCCTCTTTGTCTCCACCTCTGCCTCTACCTGCTGAAGTCTGGGGTCCACCCTCTGTAGACTGTGCTGATGAGAAGGAACCTACTACTGACCCAGTCAACAGACCTATACCACCTTGACCTATGGTCGGGCAGTTCCTCCACCCATGCCCCTACTGTCCACAAGAATAACAACCTGTGGAACTCTGCCTACACCTCCAAAAATGCATCATACCACAGGTAGCGCAACGCGGCTCTGCTATCCTTGTCTGGCCTGAGTCTCTCTGCTGCTGAGAGCTTGATGCTCGAGAACCCTCACATGGGCCTAACTATCCCTGACAATCAAATCTATTACCCTGGAACTGTTGGGGTGGACGTCTGGGTGGCCTACTAGAATATCGAGGTCTGGGACCACTCTGAAAATCTCCACGTGAACCAGCGAGCCTATCCCTCTTCTGTCTCTCTCTATTGACCCTCTCAGTCATATACTGTATATGTCGTCGATCCTCTATGCCTTGTGCAAAGGCCTGAATTCGCGAGATATCCATATTATCATTTAGGGCAACGGTAGAACAAGCGTCGATATAGTCTGAGTCAAGCCCTACCACAAATCTACGCACCAATCATGCATTGTATCAACAAATACTGCTTCATATCTAGCCAATGAATCAAATCTCAGCCCGTACTCTCGGACACTCATACTGCCCTGTCGGAGATTCAGAAACTGGTCCACCCGGCCATCCCTATTCTCTCGAGGCAAATAGTGATGTATGAAAGCTTCTGCAAAGCTATCCCAAGTGAGTAGAGATGCATTTTTTCCTCTAGATCTCTCCCAGATTTCGTACCAACATACTGCAACATCACGAAATTGAAATGCTACTAACTCAATTGACTCAGTCGCTGAGGCATGCATGACTCTGAAGATCCTATGAAGCTAACCAACAAAGTGTTGAGGGTCCTCTCTACGATCTGTCCCTATAAACTTTGGCAGATTCAAGGCAAGAAATTCACAAACTCTCAAACTTCTGGTCCCTTCAGAAGGTCCGGCAACATATGACGCAACTGGTTGGCGCTGTACAGCTACTAATTATCTACTAATTCTGGTCAGATGGAATAGGAGGAACTAGATGTGGTACTACTGGTGGAGTCGGGGGTCCTGTAGCCCTTGGAGGCTCCTGAAGCGGTGGAGAAGCTATAGGGGACTAAGAAGATATATCCCCCCTAGGTCTCACAATGGGCTACCTCCAACTGTGGTACCTTGCTAGTGCCCTCGCCTACAGCTGTATCTATCCCCTGGCTAGTTGTGATCTGTCTGGTGTCAACCATCTCTATCTGCATACAAATATAAATTATAAGCCAGAAACCTCTACCCTTAAGACACCGCTCTACAACACGAGGTGAGCAAAAAGAAGGATAGTAATTCTAACATGCCCGGTAGCTTCTTGCTTATCGAACATAGTGCACAACACATTTATAAACAAGACTCTACTAGACACAGCCTGCAACGCTAAGATACGACATTGCTCTGATACCAAGTTTGTCGAGCTCAACACTCAAGGGGCGCAACTGACTAACTCAGGCCCGAGCCGACCCTGCTGAACAATTTGCTACTACCGCATGGCAGCCACATGCAATCAAGAAAACAAACAAGTATATGTCGGTCTTAAATTTAAGCCATCGGTCAACAAAGCCCTTGTCAACAGATATATAAAAGAAACAGCTACTCCCAAGAGTTCATATAAACAAATAGCCAACTAGCATAGAAGTCTTGATTGGGCCGTTGAGGCTACCATGATCTCTATAGTGAAACTGAAAGAAAGTATATATCAATACAATACATCAAACAGCTAACAAGCATCACCAAACAAACAAACTAGATCAGCATGGCCATAATGTAGCTATACACCCCATACACTAGTATGTAAGCCTCTAAAAGTAGTAAATATTGGCGGTACAGGGTCCCAGCCTACCCATAAAAATATATACAATAAAAGCTAACAAACCTCCCAACTCTGGCAGCTCCGGAGAAAAGGGGCTAGCCAACCAGATAGAAGTTAATCATGTTTCTGAGGAGGTCTACTGGGTCGTCTATCGGGTCCTGTATACATGAATGCAGCGTCCCCAGGCAATGGGGCGTCAATACAAAATAATGTACAGAGTATGAAAGGTTATAGACTAAATGAGCAAGTATCATAATATACCAAAAGCAATCAAGTAAGGAAATCAAATTTAGATAAGCGTGCTAACCCAGTACTGAATCTAAGAAAAACAATAATGATCAAACAGAAACCTAACCAAGTCCCCATAAACTCGGTAGGTACAAACAACATACCACCTACCTAGGCCCCCAAAAACCCAGAAGGTGCCAAATCAATCTACACAACCCTATCGGTAGCCCCTTGTTTTTGTAAGAAGTCACACTTTTTGGCAACGATATAGCCCCGTAGGCAGCACATAGCCCTCTTAGGCAACAGCATAGCTCCGTGGGCTGCATGTAGCCCTCTTTTGCATCACATTCCCCTGTAGGCAACACATAGCCCTCTTTGGCGTCAAAATAGCCCTGTAGGCAACACATAACACTCTTTGGCCTCAATATAACCCCGTGGGCAACACATAGCCCTCTTAGGCAATAACATAGTCCTATTAGACAACATCATAGCCCCCATAGATAGTTCATAGCTCAACAGCTAACCACAATAGCCCTAAGGGCGACAACAAACAATTGAATAAGCTAAAGGTGAGCAATTTAGATATAAATAATATATATATATATATATAGTTTCCAAGTCGTTCCTAAATCAGGGTCATTCTTAACAGATTATGAGTCCTTATAATGAGGGTTTATAACCACTCAATCAGCCAACCATTCACAATTGCATCTACCAGCATTAATTTCCCTACTATATCACTCCTAAGCTCTAAGGAAATATGTCAAACAAAGGGAATATCATTAACATACCTTTTCCTTTATAATTTATGCTGAAAATACCTCTGTCCGTATTAATACAACACTAAAAAAAAGGTAAAATCAATCAGTAATTAAGGACATGAATTACTATGACAATCGATATGGATTCCTATCATAAATTACTATCCAAGACCTACGGTATCCATAAACTAATAAAACATGGTTCCTAACTTTCTTTACACGCCCAGAACACTTAAATAAAATCAAAAAACAAAAAAACTCTGATTCCACAGCCTCCACGGAGCTACACCGATCAATTCAACATGAAAACTATACCAAAACGATGAGCTCGCGAAGTAGGGCAATTTTTGATAAGGAGCCAAGAAGAGATTATGAACACACAAGGATGATTTGAGGAGAATTTCTCTGATTTTTGTGGGTTTCTTACGAGTTTGAATGAAGAAAAAATAAATAAGATGCTATCTTGTACGCTTCCACCGACTTAGGGGACCCACATCACGTGCCTGCTTGCGCAGTCTCGCGAAAATGCGAATATCTCTCTATTCTAAAGTTGTATGAACAAACTGTTTGATTCATTGGAAACTAGACTCGTAGACCTTTGATTTAATGGTATGTGGGCCCCATAAATCTTTATATATTGGGAAAAAACTTCCAAAACATTTGACCCAAATTTCAGAGAAATCTTTAAAAAGGAATTTACGATAACTTTCGCCAATTTTTATTTTGCGACTTACCTTATTTCAAAACATTAGATACAACCCTTGAACACTTAAAATATGACATACCACATCATTCTTAATGTATTACTCACCATCTTTCTCTTTCCACGAAGGTACGAGTTAATTTAGACATTTTGAAAAGTCGGGGAGTTACAAAAACTTTAGATCTTCTACCTTTCAGAATCTAACTTCAATACTTTATTAACTATTTCTGTGAAGGGACCTCGTCTCTATCGTGGTGGACTCGTGTAACCCAACGGTATTTTTCTCTGGACTTCAGATATCTGAACTACTCTTGGACATTGTGGATGAGATTAAGCAAATCATCACAGCCAGTTTCAAGTTGAACAACCGAACGAGCAGAGAGAGCAAAAGCTGAGCAAGAACATGGGGGCATGCTATTTCATTTATCTAAACCCCCACTAATGTCATATCCAGGCTGTTGTTTATGGCCTTGGTGTGTGTGCAGAACATGGTGGGCTCTGCTTTCAAGTTTCTAGTGGAAGGTATTGTATGGTGTTGGAAACCTTTCCTATTTATTTTTTCTGGAGCAGTATGACGGGGGAAGGTGTAACGTATTCCTACTTTAACTTCCATTCTTTACCTTTATTTTTCAGAGGATCGATGTTGTTTTAAGGTATACAAATGGCGTACTATGTGAGAATGTAATGGCCTATGATAATGATGTTTCAGTTTCTAGAATGTTACTTACTTATTTTATACAGATGTTTTTAATTTTGCTGTAACATATAACTTTTGCTTGTTGTCGGAGAACCTTGCTATCATTTCTTCAATTATCATATCCGAGATGTTTTGACGGGTTATTCATGTTTGGTTGAATTACCTGCCTATAAAAGCTGACCTGATTGAACCTAAGGTTGTGCACGACTAACTTTGTTCAATAGCCGGTAAAGCAGACTGCTAGTAGGATGATTACTATGTTGAAGAAGTCTTCATGGCTTTAATGCAGCCTCAGCAACAGTTTACACTACAACCAATGCTAGGCATTGTGGAAGTGAGCAACCTTTCTCCAATGCAATGAACTTGTTGGACCTGTAGTTATGTGTAACACCTCAGAAACCAGACTTAGAAAATACAGCAGGAAAAATGCTTGAACCAGTGAACCACAGCAGGGTTCACGGACCGTGAGACGAACCACAGTCCATTACCTTGCACGTGGTATCAGTACCTTCCAGCAGAGATGGACCAGACCCTTCACGGGCCGTGGACCACCTCACAGGTTTGCGGAGACTAACAGATTGCAGACGAGATCAACTTTTCTTTCTGATATGACTTTCTGGCTTATATATCTACTGCAATAAAGGCCTTCTCATCTTTCACACTACTCAGATGATATTTTCCTCTCATAACTTAAGTCATTCTTATCTTCCTTACACTATTCATAGCGCCTTGAGATCTAATCTTATCTACTCAAGCTACTATTGCTTCTATTCAAATCTCGTATCATTATTTCATTTTTTAGAAGCTTAGTCCATTCGTAAATCTAAAATAACACACAACCTCATTCTCGTAATACCAAAGATATGTAGAAGATTTAAGGCCAAATTCTCGGCTACACCTTCTTCTTTTTCACAATTACTTATCGTTTCATTTGATCCCACTAACATCTTTTCGTTGGTCAGACAAAATTGGCTACCTAGTCAATGTCTTTTCCCACCAATTCATCAATCATTATCGAGCAAACAGGGACAGTTGCTAACACCCAAATTTGACCAACCTACAAGCCTTTCTGAATTGCTTTTTGATTAAATATGTATTTTAAAACCTATTTCTTTAAAATTGTGTTTAATATTTATATAATTAATCATATAATTTAGTGTTCATAATTTACAAAAATGTTATTATTTTATCATTGTTGTTGTTGTTGTTGTTGTTGTTGTTGTTGTTGTTGTTGTTGTTGTTATTGTTGTTGTTGTTGTTGTTGTTGTTGTTATTGTTGTTGTTGTTGTTGTTGTTGTTGTTGTTGTTGTTATTATTATTATTATTATTATTATTATTATTATTATTATTATTATTATTAGTATTATTATTATTAGATTTATCGATTGCTAAATTTGAAATAATTAATTAACTTGTCTATTTAACGTCTATAATATTTAAGTGTATTTATCTTATATAAAATTATTTAATATGTGTAGTATAACCATTTTTTGGATAACAACTTATTAAATCTTCCTCCAAATCATTTAAATTGTAGCCTGTTTTATTCAATCTATTGAATTTGTTGCCTTTTCTACTCAATTTTATCTCAATTCTAGCCATATTGAACCAATTAACTCAATCTAAATCCTAAGATCTCATCTTTAATCCCAACCGTCTGTTCCATCCCTTTAAATCTCAACCCCACATCTCATCTTGATCCAACAGCTAAGATTGAGTCTCCTACCACTTTCCTATATAAATACCCCAACACCCTAACCCAATTTTCATTTTTTCTCTTCGTTCTCTTTGAAAACGCCAAGCGCCGCTCCCCTATCTCCCAACTTCGTCCATCGTCGGTAAAGACCACCGACAAAACCCCTGCTCCACCCTCACACACGGGGACAACCACCAAGCAAACCCCTCTCCTTCTTCTCTTTCCTCACGGCGCTTCTCCAACCACCAGTAAATATCAGGCACTTCACTACCCAAACTAGTTGCCCATCTCCACCCCTTTCTCTTTCCCTCTAGCCTGCGAAGCGCCACACCGTGCAACGTCAATCCATTTCCTTCTCTTCTTCTCATTAGTTCCGACCTAAAATTCTAGCAGGCCAACCACCGTGAAAAGTCATTTAGCTTCGACGAGTCAAGCAAACCATCATCATTCCTCTGACGAGATTGACAACAATGACAGCAAGAACATTGTTTCTCCACCGCTCTGACCAGCGAGACAAGGTTTTTGAGGGATATTGAAGTCGGATCTTAACAGATCTGTCCAGGTTCATTCATTTAGATTATCTTATCTTTTAAACAAATTTCTAAAATTGCCTTATATTTTTTAGTATAATAGTTATGGTTGCATTCTTATGCTACATGAAATTCAATAATGATCATGAAATCTCTTTTTAGCATTATTTCCTTATGATTTTGAGTTCCTAAACTTGTGCATTTTCTGCCTTGTGTGTTCCTACTTTTGTTTGAATGTAATCTACCCCTTTTCTAAAGGCATAATATATATATATATATATATATACCCTTTAACTTGGCCTCATTTCACATTTATACCCTTAAACTTTGGGTGTGCACAAATAGGCACTTAAATTTATATAAAGTTTAACAAATAGACACATTAGTCCTATGTGGCACAATACACATAGGACACCACGTAGGATGCAAATTGTCATGTAGGATGCCACATAGGACGTGTCTGTCTATTTGTTCAATTTTATACAAGTTTAATTGTCTACTTGTGCACACTCAAAGTTGGAGGACATAAATATAAAATAAGGCAAAGTTAAAGGGCATATTTATGTATTATACCTTTTCTAAATAAGTGTTACTAAGCCCTTGATTTTTTCCTTTAAGAACACTGATTGAGTTGTGGTTTCTTGATTCAATTGTAGCAAGTCTTAATATGTGTATTTGATTTATTTGTCTAATGAATTGATTGATTATTCTGAAAATCTCCATTATTCATGCTTCTTTCCATTTTTGTTCCCTTAATCGATTGATACACCTTAATATTTACCTATCCTTGATAAACTTTGACATGATTCTTCTCCTTGATAGACTCTATTTTATTCTCCAACTTTTCTTTCTTTTAGTTACTGTGGACAACTTTGATTTAATTGTTCTTGGAAAAGTTTTGCTAGTTATGGTAAGTAAATAAACATATGTGACCTTCAAATATGAGAGTCTCTAAATCATGTTATTTTGGACTAAATTCTTTGACTGTATTAACATGGCTCCTTCAAAATTAGAAGATCATTCATGATTCTTTCTTTCAATCTATTTATTATGATAGATTCATCGATGGTAATCTCTAATTGTCAATTGACTATTTTACTTACTAAATCGCACTATTTCAATACCTTGATTTATAGTAAAATCCATGCATTGAAGCTTGCTATAACTTTTTTTTGGAAAAACTTAGACGTTGTATCATACTTGATAAACCGGATTTTGTAAACTCACATGGTTATGATAATATCATTGATTAAATACCAAGAATTTGGTCTAATTGAGTAGAATAATTTTCTTTCCTTTTCTCTAGTTTTGTACTTATTGATGTATCCCCTATATTTTACTATTAAAATAAGACTGTTTCCATTATGTCCACACGCTTAAACAAGCACAACACTCTCATACACTCTCAAATGCAATAATATTCTTACATACTACCTTATAAGTTTTTGTTGTTCTTGTGGCTACACGAACTATGGACTTCGGTTCTTACATCAAGTTTGTGTGCTTATTTGAATAATGCTTAACCAATTTGTGATCTTTGCTAGAATTATAATCTATGGTATGTGTAACACCCCGACTTTTCCAAAACATCTAAATTAACTCGTACCTTCGTGGAAAGAAAAAGAGGGTGAGTAATAAATTAAAAAAGATGTGGTATGTCATATTTTAAGTGTTCAAGGGTTTTATCTCAAGTTTTGAAGTTAAGTAAGTGGCAAAATAAAAGTTGGCGAAAGTTATCATAAGTTCCTTTTTAAAGATTTCTTTGAAATTTGGGTCAAATGTATTGGATGTTTTCTCCCAATATATAAAGAGTTAGAAAAAATATTACCCATTCAATCAAAGGCCTACGAGTCTAGTTTGTAACACACAAAACCCCATATCAAATGGACATCCGAGTAAAAAGTTATGAGGGTTTTACTAGGGACTGCCAGGGCAGAATCCGGGTCGGGTAAAGAAATATGGTATGTCGGCTATTAAACATTTTTAGCCATGGAAACAGTTCATTTCAGTTCCAAAACCAAAGAGAAAGCTTAGGAGAGGATTTCTATGGAGTCCTAGCATAATGAAGGTTAGTTTTGACGATTTCTACCATCAAACATTGCCCCCGTGCCTAGAAACGTAATCCCTACACGTGGCAATCATTTTTCCCTTCTATTTGTTGCGTTTGGAGCTGGTTTTTGAAGATATAAATTTGTAATTGTTGGTGTTTCTTCAAGGTTTTAACTTGGTTAACTAAGGTAATCATCTCGGGACTCTTTTATGATTGTTTTTATGAATTTCTACGAACGTTTCGACAAGTTGGGGCAATATGGAAAATCTGTCGATATAAGATTAACTATAAATTGTTTATAGGTGTGTACCAGCTGTGTATATATAGTGTTTGCGAAGCTTAGGACATAAGGAACAACTTTCGTGAAGGAACTACGGTCATTCGAGCGTTCATTGGAAAGGTATGTTAAGGTTATTCCCTTCGTTAAACATGTTTCCTTAGATGTAGTTAACGTTGGTGATCTTGTAGATGTAATTGTGAATGGTTGGCTGATTGGGTGGTTATAACCCCTCATTTTAGGGACTCACGATATGTTAAGAAAGACCCTAAGTTAAGAACGACTTGGAGATTATTCTTATATATATTGTTTATAGCTAAATTGCTCACCTTTCAGCCTAGTTAATTGTTTGTTGTTGCCCTTGGGGCTATTGTGGTTAGCTGTTGAGCTATGAACTGCCTATGGGGGCTATGATGTTGTCTAATAGGACTATACTGTGCCTAGAAGGGCTATGAGTTGCCTACAGGGCTATATTGAGGCCTAAGAAGGCTATGTGCTTCCTACAGGGCCATGTTGTTGCCTAAGAGGGCTATGAGTTATCTATAAGCTACGTTGATGCCTAAGAGAGCTATGTGCTACCTATGAGGCTATATTAATGCCTAAGAGGGCTATGTGATTGCCTATGGGGCTAGGGGACTACTGGTAGGGGTATATAGGCTGATTGGCACCTTCCGGGCTTATGGGGGCCTGAGTAGGTGGTCTTGTGTGCTGTTTGTACCTGCCGAGCTTATGGGGGCTTGGTTTGGTTGTTGTTTTATTATTTTTGATAAGTTTAGATTTAGGAACAGGTCAGTACACTTATCTTATCCTTGATTTATTTACCAAATTATTTCAGTATATCAGGATACCTCATCATAGACTATTACCTTTCATACTCTGTACATTATTTTGTACTGACGCCCCATTGCCTGGGGGCGCTGTATTCATGCATGCAGGTCCTGACAGACGACTGAGTAGACCTCCTCAGCAGCAGGATTGACTTTTATCCGATTGGCTAGCCCCTTTCCTCCGGAGCTGCCAGAGGTTGGAGGTTTGTTACCTTTTGTTGCATATATCTTTATGGGTATGTTGGGGCCCTGCCCCGCTAATCTAATTTACTACACTTAGAGGCTTGCAGACTAGTGTGTGGGGTGTATAGCTACGTTATGGCCATACTGGCCTATGTGGTTGGTTTGCTGAAGCTTGTGAGCTATTTGTTGTATTGTATTGATATATACCTGCTTTTAGTTTTGGTATAGATATCATGGTGGCCTCGACGGCCCAATCAGGACTTATGTGCTAGTTGGCTATTTATTTATATGATCTACTGGAAGTAGCTGTTTCTTTTATAGATCAGTTGGCAGGGGCCTTGCCGGCCGATGGCTTAGTTTTAAGTTGTGATATACTTGTTTGATTTCTTGATTGCACGTGGTTGCCATGCGCTAGTAGCAAATGGTTCAGCAGGGTCGGCTCGGGCCTGAGTTTTGGCATTAGGAGTCAGTTGCGCCCCTTGAGTTTGGGGTGTGACAGTATGTTCAAGGTAGTTACTTCATTATCTATTTTGTTATCTTGTCTTACTCTATTGTCCTTATAAACGTACTTTTTTTGATAGTACCTTTATTACTTTAGTATTTTATGTTAAGGTACTAAGAACAAACATACTCTCACCCCTTTGAATATTCTTTGCACGTACACTATACTGCAACGGCATTGCTTCGAATTCAATCATGGCAAGTGGAGAAGTCAACGCACGAAGCCGAGATAAAGTGGAATTTTTGTCACCCCAAAAGGGGTATTAGGTACATTTTTGGAAATAATGAAAAACAGGTAAACTATAGTTAGCTTCTTGTATGAAACGCACATATAGCTTTACAAAAATAAGGCAACTCGTTATTCCCTCCCATTCTAATTTTAAATTACCCTTTAAAAGTCTTAAAAACATGAAAAAAAATATTATTTATGTTAACTTATCAACATACTTTCATACAGTCTTAATATAAAAAGAATATACTTATATTTTAGCTTCACATGATTTTTTAAATATCAAGATATTTTATTTAGTACTCTTGAATAATTTTTTTTAAAAGCATTTTTTTGTCTTTTCTTAAGTCATTTAAGAGAGTCGGTCATAAAAAATGGAGTAGAGGGAGTAACATCGTATTGGCCCCATTTTAGCCTTGTCATATTTCTCTCTCTCTCTCTATATATATATATATATATATATATATATATCGGAAAAGGGTCAAAATTGCCCCCGAACTATATGAAATAGACTATTTATACCCTTCGTTACATTTTGGGATAAAAAATGCCCCTGCTGTTATCCTAAGAGACCACAAATACCCTCAAGAGTTAACACCCCAAATTTTTGTTGACGTGGCAAGCCACGTGGGACTAATCCTTCTACCTAAGCGTTGCCAACTAGGATTCACTACAAAAGAACTAGACCTTTAGCGGCAACAACAGTCGCCACAAAAGCCCAGAAAATCTTCACTAAAAGTTTTTAACATTAAATTCTAATTTTGTGTTTTTTTCTTCATTATTTTAAAAAAACCAAATATGATATCAATTAAGTAAGAGTTTGAAGACACTATATGTTTTATTTTTATGTCATATGTAAATGTATAAAATGTACAATGATGCATTATATATATATAGTAGGAGATTTGAATCGAGAAGTAATTATGATTATTTTTCGTAATAATATTGGATGTTTTTAATATGGATATTGCAAGTTATTTATTTTAGAAAATTAGGTCGCAATCGAAAATTAATTATCATATTTTTTTGTTGAAAAAATAGGTTTTACTAGCGAATGGTTGTTGGAGCCTTAGTCACCACTAAAAATCACTCATAACCTTAGTGGCAATATTTTGGGATTTTGTGGCGACTTTGTCGCCACTAAAAGTCAAGTTCTTTTGTAGTGAATCTTAGTTGGCAATGCTTAGGTGGAGGGATTAGTCCCATGTGGCTTGCCATGTCACTAAAAAATTGGGGTGTTAACTCTTGAGGGTATTTGTGGTCTCCTGGGATAACTGCGGGGGTATTTTTGATCCCAAAATGTAATGAAGGGTACAAGTGGTCTATTTCGCATAGTTCAGGGGCAATTTTGACCCTTTTCCGTATATATATATATATAACTTCAACTTTATATGTTGTTGATTTATTTAAATTTCAATTTGCATGATATATTTTAATTCTTTTGATTTGGAAGCAATCAGGTTAGTTCATTTGTCCTTTCTTCTCCTTATGTTTATTTTACTTATATTTAGCTTTTCCTTTTATTTCCTATTATCCAAACATTTTAAGCATTTTATTAGAAGCAATCAGGTCAGTCTCTCATTCTTTATTTGTTAATAATTCAAATATCTTATTTATGTATTTGATACTCGAAAACCTTGCTTTGGTCGATTGAAGTTGTAATTTTTTGTAGCTTCATTAACTCTGTATGTGCCAATTTTTATTAACTCGAATAGATTTAATTTGCTTGTTTAAAAATATATATGTTTGCATGTCTAAATATCTTATTCACCAAGGCTTATATTAATTAGATAATAATGGATTCATGCTTAATTTATTCACCCGTATCAAATATATTTTTTATATTCTTTATTATATAGTGACCTTATTTTCTATGTTAAATCCCCACATAATTCCCAAGATTCTGTCGGGACCCACATTTATAGACCTCGAAGGGTTCTTAACACCTTTCTTAAAATAACATAAACCCTTACCAATCTATGATTTTGCATACCCATTTAATTAATTTTGTTTGTAATAAGGATAGAATGATGTCCTAACGTGCCTATAATTATTTAGGTGGCGACTATTATTTTTTATTAATCCTAAAAGACTTGTCATGTCATTGCATAACTCGATTTCAAAAGAACGGGGAACGATAATAGCTACCATTGTGATTTTAGGTGAAGATAATGGTGCTAAAGAGACATTTCCACTATGCATCGAGAAGGTTCTAGAAGAGATCAAAGATGTGATGTTGGAAGAGTTGCCAAGGCACTTATCTCCTAGGCGCGAGGTAGGCAATAATATCGAACTAAAGCCTAGAGGTAAGCCACCCACATAGTCCCTATATCACATGGATCCAACTAAGATTGAGGAGTTGAGGAAGAAGTTGAAGGAGTTGCTCGAAGCCGATCACATCCGCCGTCTAAAGCACCCTATGGAGTGCCGATCATGTTTAGAAAGAACAAATATGGGTTGTCATGTTTATGCATAGATTGTCGCATACTCAACAAAGTGACAATAAAGAACAATACCCCATCCCGCTCTGTGCTGACTTGTCCAAGAAACTTGGGCATTCCAAGTACTTCACCAAGGTTGACATTCGAAGAGGCTACTACCAAGTTCACATAGAAGAAGGGAATGAGACGAAGAGGATAAGTGTCACTAGATATGGAACTTTTGAGTGATTGGTGATGCCCTTAAGATTGACCAACACACCTTCTACCTTTTGAACACTGATGTACAAGATCTTTCATCCATACTTAGATCAGTTTGTAGTGGTGTACCTAAATGACATAGTCATCTATCAAAATATCTTGGAGGAACATGTCGATAACTTTAAAAATGTTTTCCAAGTCCTACGAGAGAACAAATTTTACATGAAGCGGGAGAAATAATAGTTTTCCCAGCATGAAGTACACTTCTTGGGGAAAGTCATTAGCCAAGATCGGTTGTGGATGGATGAGGCCAAGTGTTGCGTCCAAATTGCACATGCAAGTGCACGTGGTCGTTCAAGTATTAAAGTGGCTCTTATGAAGAGCCGGGTATCGTACCCATAGGGACTTACGCTTAGAATCACTCAATTTCTCTAACTTTCAATTAAACATAAGTGTATTCAAGATTTCAAAAGTGATTTATTTTCTAATTCTAAGAATTCAACAAAATGTAACAAACGCGATTCAATTTCCAGGGTTTACAAACAGTGATTGGGTAAAGTCCAAGGCTGCAGCTTCTACATGCAATCAATATCATTTATATAGGTAATTATCAACTATCGAATCAATGAATCATAGGGTTAAATGTATGTTCATGGTCTCCCGACCTCTAATCACCTACGATAAATAACACCTTAACTACATCGTTGAGCGGGGATAGGATGGATTAAGTACCGAGCATTAAGATTTCTTCCTGTATGGTGACCCAAGCATGGTTTCTAGGTATATCCCTATCCTAGATACAAAGTAACCCTAGTTATTTAGAATTAATCATGCTCCTTACGTCCCACATTCTATCCTCTTATTCCTCTCCCGAGTTCAATTTGGACAATAGATTTATTTCAATGGTGATCAGTCACGAAATACGGAAAGCAAGAACATAAGAAAAATTCATATGATAATTGACATTAACCCAATGAAAACTTAATAGATTACAATCATCTTGTAGCCAAATCCCTAGAACTAGGGTATTTAGCTACTCATAATCCAAGATACAATCAAGCAATGTTCAATAAACATAAAGAGATCGAAAGGAAAAGAGTTTAAGAAAGAACCCTAAAAATGGTGAAAATGTTCTCCCAAGTCGTCGTTTTTCAAAACCTAGAAAAATAATTGTTTAATAAAATAAAATAATGACCTATTTATACTAAATCTGAAATGACCAAATCTGGGGCTCAGGGGCGTGACACGGAAGCATCTTTAATCGCGCATAATTTCACCTCTACGCGATGCGGGCACTCTACGGAGTGCTTTGCCTCGAAGTCACTTCTCGCTAAATAATTTGTTAACCCTCTCCGCGACGCGGAGACACCTCTATAATTTGATGTGCGAGAAAATGCACCCCTCCGCGAAGCGGCTGCTACACGGAGGGCTCTACCTCAATTCGCCATTTCACGAGCCAAACTAAAATTCCTCTCTGCGATAGGGAGATGCCTTGAATGGCACTTCTTCAATCTTCTTCCTTGCTTCTTTTCGACTCGAATCTTTTGTGTTCCCCATTGTCCATTTTTGAGCTCATTTCTCCAATTAAGCTCACCTACACAACTAATCATGTTGGTTAGCTCAAACACAACCAAAAGACTCGAGAAGACTATAAACGTTACATATTGAATTCAAGCTTAGCTTAAATATGGGCCTTATTAGATTTCTAGGCATATAAATATGCCTAAGATCACTACCGTACGGTCCACTAGATATTTCCATTCACAAAAATAACTCATACCAAAGCAACCAAGGTGGCAAGATTTCATAGTCGAATTTGATTATGACTTAGTGTACAAACTAGGCAACGGCAAAATGTTATGGCCAATACTTTGAGTAGAAAGTTTGAGCTTAATGTCATCACCACAACCTTTTGTGATATTCAAGACACTATTAAGGATGATATGCAACATGATTAGGAAGAAAAATGACTTATGGAGCTAGCTGCTCAAGGAAAATGAGACATTTCTGGATTGAATATGGACTATTACTCATCGTCAGACGAAAGAACTATGTGCCTAAGTTTGGAACTATTAGGTGGCATATTATAATGGACAGCCAACCCACATCGTGGGTGGGACACCCATGGCAGCGTCGCATAAGGGAATTGATTGAGTCAATCTACTATTGGTCGCGCATGTGAGAAGACATAGATTGCTATATGGGGACTTGTCTTGTGTGCCAATAAGATAAGATAGAGCAACGACAATGTACAGAACTATTAGAACCACTACCCATAGTGGAGTGCCTATGGGAGAGTATGATTATGGGCTTTATAACCTGCTTACCAAAGTCTAACATATATAGGAGGATCATGGTCGTGGTGGACAGGTTTTTTAAGTATGCTAGTTTCATGCCCGCCAAAGAAGGTTGCACTACTAAAGAGGCTGCCAAATTATTCTTCAAGGTCATGGTAAAATATTAGGTTTTCTCGAGGCAATCATCCTCGATCGAGACCTACATTTTTCAGGAAACTCTTGGAGAGAGTTGTTCGATATGCTTGGATCACAGTTGTATTTCTCCATTAGTTTTCACTCACAGACGGATGAACAGACAGAATGGGTCAATGCCTTATTTAAGTGCTGCCGGAGGCACTTTGTGAGTTCACGTAAGAAAGATTGGGCAATACTATTAGACATAGTTCAATCCTCATATAACTAGATTGGGTAATACTATTAGACATAGTTCAATTCTCATATAACTTGACATAGGCCAATAACCACAAACTCCACAGTCACTAACGACCGCATTTGAGGGATTACCATATGGCTATAAGAGGAGCTACTTGACACTATTATGTCCTACTTGGACAAGGCAACAACGAAGATGAAGAATTTTTACAATTGCAAGCGTAGTCCCTTGAATCATAAAATTTGGGACATAGTTTTGGTAATGTTTAACCCAAGGAAGTCTAAGGAACTGCGAGGTGTGCACCAAAATTTGGTACGAAAGTATGGAGGGACCGTTTAGGATCGTTGCCAATAAGGGAAAATCTCATGTAAGTTAGGGTTACGACCTCATCTCAAGGTCATCCCATCTTTCATGCCAGTGGGCTCAACCCATATTATGATGATAAGGATGACCCCAACCGAAGTTAGTCAAGTCAGGCACCAATTATCATCACTACCTTGCATTATCGAGAAATTGAGGCTTTTATTCCCTACCAAGCCAGGCAGAAATAAGGACAACAAACCACTACCATGTTCCTCATCCACTAAAAGGGAGAATCACCGGAAGAAGCCACATGGGAATGATACGAAGACTTGTGGAAATTCAAAGACCAAATTTGAGAGTTCATGCAGCAACAATGCCCCATGGTCACCGCAATATAAGTTGGGGGAGAGTTTGATGACCTACCATGTCATCACGCCACTTAGGCACCAAGTGGTATAATGTTGTCCATGTGGAAGACTTACATTGGAAGAACACTAGTCCTTAGTGGAATATTCTAGAAATATATGGAGAATTTCTTAGATGACCTTAGAAACCCATAGATTTGCATGAAAGGTTCTTGGAATCTTTAGTTGCGTAAAATATTCTAGAAAGATGACTTATTTGTAAATAAGTAGGGAATTGTATGGAAACTACTATTTATCTATTAGCCTCTAGATGGATAGTATAAATAAAAGGGAATCCATTTGTAAAAACCATCAAGCAAATCTTTCAAGTCTTGAACTATAAAAGCTTACTTAAGCAATTCTCTTGTGTCTTTCTTAAATCCAATATTCGCTTAGCAATCTAGTGTTAAAAAAAGGCTTAATTGAGCTTGCAAAATCGGAAAAGATTTTTGAGCGAGTTGTCAAGTGCCAGACATTGTGCTTAATTGAAGTCTAAGTCTATGACGCTAGGCTATTTAAAAATTGCTAAGTTAAATTCATTTCATTTTCCTAAGGGTTAATTTGGTTCTCAGAGAAATACTAGAACTATATTATCCAAATAATGTGTTGGATAAGAAAGTGTAGAGAGAAAAAAAAGTGAGTTTCTTACTAAAATATAGTTGACCCCACTCCAACAAGTTACAAGAAAATTTATTAACTTAACTCTATTTATTAACTATAATCCAATATTGGTAAAAGTAACTATATATGGTCATTCAAATTAATTGGAGATGTTGACCTTTTGTAGTGAGGGGGGAAGTGAATTATTTTTAACTTAGTTATGCATCAACTAATATGAGATCAGTTTCCTAATAGCAAACACCTAAATCTTAAATAATGTTTTTTTTTAAATAAAATCTTTTAGACCATATTTGAAATCTATAAAATTTGAGAAATGCTAAAACCAAAGCAAGAGATATTTATTTAAGCATTAGTCTACATAAGTACAAGGTAGACAATTCAACCTCTCTGATAACAAGTAACATTGTTGCATATGATTGGCACATGGCACTAAAATCATAATCCCTCCCTTCTAACGATTGTAAGCTTACTTAAGTTTGATTCCAAACTTCTTTTTTGAGTCATGTGTCTTAAGAGTATTTTGATGGGTAAGAGCTTGCAAAACTTGATTGTGCTCATTTATACCATATTGGTTGCACAAAGAGTGGAAGAAGCTCGAGAATGCTTGTGCCACATGCAAGTGGATAGTTTCAACTATTCTACCTTCACCTTGAGAATTCAAGCATTCAATGTTCACTCGGCTTTAACTAATCAGTTTAAATTGGGCTAAATGAACTGACTGGTGGTGTTATTTTGCGTTGGTTGTTCAATAGAGCTTATGAGAGTTGAGCGAACCATTCCTAATTTATATAATTTGAATTTAAGAATACTTGCACCCACCAAAGGATATATGTGGATTAGTGAATTCTTGAACTTCTGTTGAAATAGCAGAAGGAGGTTCGTCATGTTCTATCATCTCTTCCACAACTAGGCTTGCAGCTTCCTTGTCTTTCATGAACAGTTCCTCTAGATCTTCATCGGGTTCCATTACATCATTCCATTGGTCTTCCCATAGGGGATCATTCTCAGAATGATGATCATGGACAGCATCAAACATGAATTCGATTTCTGGAATCTTTTCTACGTCCTGTAAAAACAAACTCTTAATCAAAATGATGTTACAGGACGTAGAAAAGATTCCAGAAATCGAATTCATGCTTGATGATGTCTATGATCATCATTCTGAGAATGACCCCCTATGGGAAGACCAATGGAATGATGTAATGGAACCCGATGAAGATCTGGAGGAACTTATCATGAAAGAAAAGGAAGCTGCAAGCCTAGTTGTGGAAGAGATGATGCAACGTGACGAACCATCTTCTGCTATTTCAACAGAAATTCAAGAATTCACTAATTCACATATATCCTTTGGTAGGTGCAAATATTCTTAAACTCAAATTATATTAGTTGAAGCCAAGTCAACATGAAATGCATGAATTTTCAAGGTAGCATAGTCGGCACTCTCCTCTTGCGCATGGGAAAGTGTTCTCAAGCTTGTTCCACTAAGTAATGCAATCGATATGGAATAAATGACCACAATTAATTTTTCCATTTCTTCACCATCAAAATACTCATCCTAAGACACACGGACCAAAAAAAAAGTAGGCTTAAATCAAACTTAAGTATGTTTTCAAACTTGAGGGGAGAAAGGATTCTGAAATTTAGGTTCCCCTTACCAAACATATGCAACAGTGCTCCTTGTTGTCAGGACATATTGAATTGTCTGTCTCATAGTTATGTAAACTAATGTTTAAATAAAGATCTCTTTCCTTGAATAGAGCATAAGCAATTCTTATACTTCATAGATTTCAAATAAGGTCTAAAAGATTACAGAAAAAAACTAAATCAAAATAAATGAAAGCCAAATACTCTTCTTCAAAATCTACATACTATGTGGTACAAGGGATTCCCAGCATCTCGTAGAAAAAGAGTATGTAATGTAGATTTTGAAGAAGAGTATAAATAAGACAAAGGAGTTTTCATAATTTCATTTTTTTGATCATAAATAATCGCCAACAAGAATTTGGTTCTTTTTACGTACTTGATATCCATTATGTGGATATCATTCATTCAAGGAAGATTCAAATAGGTTGTATCAAATAGTATAAAAGATTATGTTGTATCAACAGTACTAACTTATAGGTTATCAGATCCAATGGTTGATATTGACTTTTTCTTATTTTCGATTTCAGTGGCTTCAAGAAAATCCCCGAAGTCAAGTTTCAGTCAAATTAGTTAATAATTAATTGATTTGACAGACTGTTTTTAGGTAAATGATAAGTAGAAATTGGTAGGAACTAGAATATATATTTCAGTAGCAATAAATAATTCTTGCATTTGTTGCTATTGAACTATTTATTCTAGTTTCTACCTCTTTTCTACTTATCATTTACGTAAAAAACTGTCAGTTAAAATGATTAATTATTAACTAATTTGAATTAAACTTGACTTTTGAGATTTTCATAAAGTCATCAAATCAAAAATAAGAAAAAGGCTATACAATGATTGGATGGGATGAGAATGTAAACCGTAACAGTTAATTATTTCAGTATATTGATTTTAAAAAAAAATAAGTTCAATGAAAGCAAACCAATAATTCTACAGAACTTATAGTTAACTGCATCCAAAAGAAAAAATAACTGATAGATAAACGTATCAAACATTAAAAGAACTTCTTCATCCAATATATACTTATGTTGTAAAGTGAGAAAAACTTGTTTGTACAGATAGTTAGGTTGATCTGATGAATGACTGTCGTTGAACCATCTCAATATGTACATAATTTTGACACCATTTTGACGTGTGATTAATGAAAGATTCGGGTTTATCAAGAGAATGATGCTAGACTTCCAAAACTCGTCTATTTGATAGTCTACTTGTATAAGCTGAGTTATAGATCATATGAATTAGAAATAGCAAATACCCCGTGGAATTAGTCGAAGTGCACTCAACAATCTGATCCATACACCACTTGAATAAAAATGAGTTGGACCTAAAACTTGGGAGAGGCAGAACTTATATTGGGGGACAATTAATTACTAGAGATGTGTATATTTGTTGAACAGCTTAATCCTAATTACGTGTTGAAACATATAGTATGATTTTACTGTTACTCCTTCACATGACCTTTAATATCTTAATTGTATTGTGTATTCTTCTCTGGACTTCAGGTCAGGTCTGAAGCATTGTGGATGTGATTAAGTCGAACAAGCAAACGACCAGAGAGCGCAAAATCTGAAGACTTTTATTCGCATAGAAGGGAATTGCTCGGGGAGGAAAATGAGCAAGAAAAAGAAGTGTTTCACCAAGTATATGTTTAACATAAGATTGTTTCTCAAGAATGAGTGGTAGATCCGTTTATCATTAAACATGTCTTTCGCATTATCAGGCTTATCATTTTGAAATTTTTATAGGCTGGTGAAATATTGGGTATAGCAATAAAAATATTCAAGGCAGATTTCTTGCCCCTCTTCGACGAGCTCTTAGCATATTTAATGCCTATGTTGGTAAGCAGAAGGATCGGGGGCAGGGGTAACGTGTTTCTACTTTTAACTTCATTTTATTACCTTTACTCAGAGGCTCTATCAAGGCTCAATTTTTTTTAAGGCTCAACGTTGTTCAATAGGCGACAGAGCAGACTGGTAGAAGGATGATTACCCTGTTGAGGCAGCTTCAGCAAACAGTGCCACCAGTCTCCCTGGCTTCAACATGGTCATTCATGCAGCCTCAGCAACGCGCAGTTAACACTGCAAGTCTGTAACCATTACTATCATTGTGGAAGCGAACAACTTTTCTCCGATGCAATGACCCTATCAGACCTGTAGTGAATCAAGTACACCCATTTTTATAAATGTCATTCATTTGACTGAGTCTATGTGCCAGTCTGCTGTAGGTTTAAGAGGCATTTATAAAGAGTGTTAACATGTAATTGTTACTAGTAATTGTCTCTAAAAAATATATTTCTAATGTTTAAAAATCGAATGACATACTTTCCTTTTTAGTCTTCTTACAAAAAGAATGAGTCATTTCTTCTTTTTTTTGCAAAAGAATTTCAGTTTTCTGTGTGCTATGTTTGAGGTCATGAGATTAAAGGGCATTTTGATACATTTGACATAACTTTAATTTAGCATCACAAAACTGAAAAGTCTTCTTTATTTTCTTAAATTTTGTGTCAGTCATACTATGTCATTTTTTTTTAAATCAGAGGAAGTACTTAGCGGCAATTAAGTTATTGTTGTTAATTAAAGATCATTTTTACTATAGTGTTGTAAAATTACACTAGCATTAGGTATGTTATTGTGTCAAAACGATTTCACGTTTGCAATACGTCAAATTAAAATTTTAAAAAAAAATGACAAAGCAGAAGACTAAGAAAAATGGCGAAGCAAAAGGAGGAAGAAGAAGATGAAGAACACCCAAGAAGAAGACCCAAAAGCAAGCAACCATTTCTTTGGATACTAAGGCCGAATGGCCATATTATGTAATTCAAAAATATGGTAAATAAAGTTTATGAGCGGATATTTTGCATAATTTTCCCTACATACGGCAAATTCTTGACTCATTAGTAGTGTCTAGGTAAAGAAGAACCTAACTTTAGACCCCCAAAGGATAAAACAAGGGAGAAATAATTGAAAAATGAAGAACAAAGGGTAGCTATGATATATTCGTGTATGGATTAAATTTTACAAGATTTTCATAACTTATTACTCACTCTGTTTCAAATTACTTGTTCATTTTTGAATTGACACACCTATTAAGAAAACAATAATTGATATAGTGAGTTTACCATTTTACCCATATTAATTATGAAGTTGATGAATTAAAAACTAGTTCTACCATTTTCAAAGTAATTAATTGAGGATATAATGGGTAAAAAAAATTTGTCTTTTCTTGATTTGACAAAATGGATAAGTAATTAGGAACAACTAAAAAAGGAAATGTGGACAATTAAATAGGGACAGAGGGAGTAATATTTTAATGAAGATATTAGGACTCATTTGGCCATAGATTGGGGGGGAGATTTGACAAATATTATTTGTCCATACGACTTATCACTATTCAAATAATCTAAATTCTCAAATGCTAGAAAAAAAATTAGTATTTGGGTCAAATTAAATTGGGAACTTTTTAAAATGAGTGAAGTGTCAAAAACACATACTATGTTCTTTATTTGAGTTTTCATACCTAAATTATAGAGAGTATGAGTTCTATATCTAAACTATCTCCCATTAGTTTGAGAAACACATATATCTTTTACTACACTCTCTTGATGGTGTGTACTACACTCTCTTTTTTATTTTAAAAAAAATACCACATGACACTCTACATGGATAAAATATTCTATCTTGATAAAAATAAATAAATTATTAGTATTAGATAAAAGTTAAGGATTAAAGTACCACGATTCTGAAAAAAATAAAATTAAAATATTTTTTTACCTGACTGCACCACCTCCTCCCACAGTACCCCCACCCTTTTTTTCAAAAAAAAAATCTTTTATAAAAGTTTTAAAAATATTCTTATTTCATCCACCCCCTCCAAAAAATAACTTATATTATTTTTATTGAAAAAGGAATAATTCCTACCCATCCCACCTAACCCTCTGCTTCAAAAAATAATCTTATTTTGTGTTAGATATCTATATATATTTTTAAAAATTCATATTAATTGTGTTCATTGTCATAAATTTTCACAATATTCATTATAAATTTATAATACAATTTACGGATATTTTTAATAGTTTTTAGAACTTATGGATATATATCATATATCTTTAAAAAGTTAAATATTTCTTCCAAAATCTATGATCAACGCATAGTGAAACTTTACCCAAAAATAATTTATCAAAAATATTAGAAAATCTATGGTCAAACACTTGCTAAGCCTAGCTATTATTATATTAGGTAGCATTTATCCAATCTATTAGGGACGTTTCGACCCTTTTTCATTTGTTATTTGACATGAAATAAAGATATCAAATCCAATACATAGATTTATATCTAAGAAGAATAGATCACAAATTTATTTTCTGAAAAGTATAATCAGATTTCAAAATAACCAATTAAAGGATTTGCCTAATAATTTCAAAAACTTCACTTTCAAAATGCATCTTTACCAAAAGGAATGGAATCCGCGGAATGAGATACTCTGTCTCATTTTATATGATATAGTTTGAATTTTGAGAGTTAAATAAGAAAAAATTTTATCGTGATTTATTCTTATGCCCTTTAAACATTTTAATTTTTAATTCTTATGACTTATAGTACCTTTTATTTCATTTTTAAATATGTAAAAAAAAACACAAAGATTGTATGTCCAAATTTACGGTCAAAATAAAAAGGTTTGACTCTCAAAATTTAGATTATGTGATTCGGGTTATGTTTTATTTAGTTTCTAAATATGTAAAAACAAAACAAAAAACACAGATTGTATGTCTAAATTTACGGTCAAAATAAAAAAAAAGTTTGACTCTCAAAATTTGGATTATACCATATGATTTGGGATAGAGGAAGTGACACTTTTTGCATTCAAGTTTTTAATCTCAGAAAAAATGTCATCATTTGAAGCGTCTATTAACTCCAACGTTGTGAAAAAACTCAAAGCACTTATAGTAGATGATGACACTAGCTATAACTCGAATGATCCTCAAAGCACTTCTAATGAAATTTGGTGTGGAAACTCATGAGGCGAAAAATGGCCAAGAAGTGATTCTTGCTCATCACTCCGGTGCATGCTTTGATTTGATTTTGATGGATTTATGTATGCCAATAATGAATGGTCGTCAAGTATGTTTCTATAAATCGTAATTTAATTTTTTATTTGAACATCTTAATTTTTTACCTATAATTCAAGTAAGAAATATTTTTTATTATGCAGGCAATTAAGGAACTTCGAGATATGCATGTTTGTAGCTTGATTGCGGGGATGACTCCCAAGAAAAAGAAGAAGAGAAGAAATCATTCATGGATGCTAGCCTTGATTATTATTATCAGAAGCCGCTTACTATTCATATACAATTCGCGATCTTGTTGAGAAAATTAAGGGAAATGCTTAAGTCTATCAAAAGTATTTGGTTTGATCCATATGTTAATCTATTGAGAGATTAAGAAAATAAGTCAGATGACTAAAGTATGTATACCATACTTACAATTACTAATAAATTTGTTTTGGTAAAATAAAAGGTTTTTTGCTTTTCAAATTGAGGAACAGTGTAATATAAACACAAGTTACAAATCTTAGTTTTTCTGCTTTTTGTCTTTTGTCTTGCTCATTACCTCGTCTCAACTTGGGCTTGACTTATTGTAGTTTGTTACAAACACAAACACGAATATAATTAGGCACATTCTTTAATTAACATTTTAATTTTTGTCATAAAAATATTTTATAAGGTAACACATTAGTTTGCAAAAGGGCAAGTAGTGATTTTACGAAAACTGCCTTCAAAATCTCTTAAAGACCTTGTGGCTTTTGTAGAAACTATTTTGGGTGAGTTGATCTAGAATAAATTTCGCAATTGAAAATAAGCTACAAATACAATACAATACAACACAAAACATAATATGATCCACATGAGTTGCTAAGTTAGAATTTTCGAGGAAAAGATGTTAATTGACTCCTTTTGGACAAGAGTAGATTCGTCTCTCTAATCGAAATTGACACTAGTAAATATAACACAAGGATCAATTTATTCGTAATAGTATTTAAAAAAATAAAAGGGGAAAGAGAAGGAAAAGGAAATAGAAGCAAGTACTTATAACCAACTACAAAATTGAGAAATCAAATACAACTCACAAGAGCATAGAACCCCATTAATAGGGACCTGCTCTTTAACTAGCATCCCTTTGGGAACGCCACACGGGAGGAAGATAGAAAGGTAACCTATGACACCAAAGAAATACGTTTTTTTGTTCCGCGTGTATTCATGAACAACAGAAAAGAAATGAAAGAAAAAACAAAGAAAGGGATATCAATTCTCGAACTCTAATCCAGAGTCTTTAAACTTGAGAAGTGTTGTTTGATTAATTCGATCTTCCATTTCAAGATTCAAGTAATTCTTCCAATCGCCAACAATCCCTTTCCTGAAATAACTACCATTCGGAACTCCGTAAATAACAGAGCCATTTTTATTCACTTCCAAGTTCCTCAATCTCTCCAAACTACACCTCCACACAACTTTTTCCAAATCCTCTTCCTTCTCAAATGGCTTCCCAAGAAACAACCCCAGTTTCCTCACCTGCTCTTTCGGGTGTTTTATCATCTCTTCGTATTTCAAGAACAGTATCTTCTCAGGCCTTTTCTGACTTTCTGACCAATAACCCAACACATTTTCAAAATACGGACCATATTGATGAACCCCTGTGCAAAACTCATCAACCACCTTTTCCAGGGGATAAGGTTCTTGATTTCCCCTGAAAATGGAATTGAAAAAATGCCATAGAGAGACCAATGTGTCCTTTGGGTTCCGGGCTACGCAAACAATTTTGCAGTTGGAATTCATGATGGAATTTGGAAGAAGATTGAAAGGCAAATGTGTGTGGAGAAGTCTTGGAGATGGCGTGGAATACAGATCAGGAGTTGGTTTTGTGGAGTAAATGGAGGATTCAATGGTCTGAACATGAAATTGTGGATTGTCTTGAGTTAACAGATCTTCGTTTTCCGGTATGTTATGATTCTGGTGCAAGATACAGAGACAGAGGGCTTTGAGCCAAGTCGTACCGGTCTTTGGAGCTGATGCTAATAAAACATCATCGTTCCCAGCTTGGAAGGAGGAACTAAATTTCATGGCACATTTGATTAGGCCGGGCTCGAACCAGAACCCTTGCCATTTTCTAATCTCCATGGCATCCCAGAACAGAGCACTTGGCAGCTCGTTTATTAGAGCAGCATCCTTTTCCTCTGATGACTGCGAAGAATCGATGATATTGGAGTTTGATTCTTGAGCAGCCATCAGTTGGAGTGAAGAACAGAGATAGATTGATTGGGTAACACCTAAATATATATATATATATATATATATATATATAGAGAGAGAGAGAGAGAGAGAGAGAGAATGGCTGCTGCAAAAATGAAGACTTTGGATTCCCTGATTAACGCAGAAATATTTGTTTATCATCCGCAAGGAGAAATTATTTAGCTATTTTGTACGAGTCAATTTGATTTCCGAATACTGCATCGGTAACTGTTAACCAAAGACGAGGATAGAATTTCAACTTTATGGGTTCTGACTTTATAATGATGATTTTAAATGATAATAATTGAGTTCAAAAAATCTACTAAATTCGACTAAACCAGCATACGGGCAACTAGCTCTGCCCCTAGGTCTAACCACTAGGTCTAACCAATGAGGTTACAGACAGAGAAAAAAGATGCTGTAACCCAGCATCTGCGCCGCGTATGGGGGTTAAGGCAAGGAATACAAATACAATATATATAAAAGTTAACTTTACGTACTGAAAGTTTAAAGGTTATGAAAGCATATTACTATTATAATATCAGTATAAGAAATATCTCATGTTAGGTTTGGGCACAGAGATATTGTTTTTATAAGCCATGAGCAGAATTTTTTATTGTTAACTCTGTACGAGTCAAATTTAACTTTCCAATGCTACATTGAAAGTTGTCTTTCATTGTGCACCTATACCAGCATGTCTACACTAAGAGTTAGATCTATAAAATAAAAGATCCGGTAAATAACTAGCATCGCCATCTATGGCGCCAGGGGCGGGGGCGGGACATACAATATACAGTTCAAGGAGTCTTAAAAAATGACTACACCACCCCTGTTTTTGCATTCGATTCGGTTTAGGTTTATGAATTCATATCTTCAAAAACTGAATCTGAAAATTTTCCAAGTGTTATACACTTGAATACAAGGGAGGTAGATACATTATTTATAGAGTATAAATACTGTATAAAGATTTATAAACGTTGTTGCCAAAAAATGTTGGCTGTGTGTGTAAACTAACAATGTAGCATATGTAAGTTCTGCACTAAGTCGAAGGATTGATGGATTGATGGGATAACATTCAGGCAGAACCACACCGCCCCAAGTCAAATTGACCGTACCTGCTGGACTGGTCTGGTTAGATTAAAGACTCTGCCACATCCAGACATGCTGCTCTGTCCTGATAAAATGAAAATGTTCTTGACTATTGAAGTACAACCATCTGTTACATTCACAGTGGACAGCATCAAAAACAGAAGGGGGACATTGTTTTGAAGATCATGGATCAAAACTTGGGAAATCAAAGTCTTCCTTATACAACAGACTCCTGGAAAGCAAGGGATGTTAAATTGTTAACTAGCACATAATTAAAGCAAGCTAATTAAATTGTTAGCACAGTATAACTGTATCATATGTTATTTTAATAACTCACTCGCATTTCTATTTGCTTTTGTTTTATTTTGGCTGTATATATGTGTAAACATTCCCTAGTTTACAATTATCTAAACCCTATTTTACCTAGTCAAAATCTCCACATAGTTCCAGAAAACCCAATTACTTAAGAACTATTGTAGGAAAACAAATGGTGCTTTAGATGTTTTAAAGAAATATTTTCCTGTTTTCATAATGTTAGTCTGGATAGTTATAGGGTCATAAATAGCTCTGAACGAAAGTGAAAGAAGACATTTGAAAACAACTCTTTTTTGTTGCCATATCCTAGAAATCATTCCAAAAGATACTGAAATGGAAACCTTGGAGTACTAGGAAGTAGGCGTAACTGCTTTGTAGATTTCTTCAACAGCCTTTGGATGATTAAAATCTGCCAAAAACGTGACAAGAACAAAAAACTATAAGAGAAGCAAGATTTAGGATTAAGGAGACTGGCTGTTTTCCCAGAGTTCTGCTTTCAAAGTAAATAAGAAAGAAGGAGAAAGATCAGCCTCAAAACCTTACCCTTAGGCTGAAATTAGAATAGATTCAGAAAGGCAGTCATTTAGGGAGCTTTACATGTCTTGTGGACACCCCTTGCGATCAGAGACTATCTTTGGTACAAATGCCTCTAATATAGTACCTGATGAAGATGAGATTCTTCTTAGCTTTTTCTGAAGGGAGCTCACTGTTTTACAGGTAAATATCAACCCCAGCATATCTTTCTACCGTTAGTCTGATGGGAAAATAGGTATGCTCAATAAGTGCCTGCAAACATATCTGAGATATGTCGCATGCAAGCAACCCAATGACCGGACTAGATAGTTATTTGGTACTTAGAAGCTTTTTATTTACCAAAGTAAGAAATCTGTACATCAAAATGCGACTGGACAGAAAGCCCCTGCTTGCACCAAATCAAACTATCAATCATGCAGAGTAGAAATCTAAGGACTTAAAAGTTCCAGCTAACTGTGGCTTAGCTCCTCTGGAATGGACTTCTTGGACCACTTGTCTGGTGTATATTTATGGTACAACAATTTCTGAAGCATTGTATATGGTGTTCAAGAAATAGAGAGCATCTCAATGTGTAAAAAATCAAAAATACTTTGTAAGGTCCACACAAATCATGTCAACTCCTTAATAACATCTCAACAAGGGCAAAAGTGAAAAGTAAATATGAAAAATTCCCAAGTAAAATAATGTATCGATCTTTATGCCAAGGGAAAAAAAAGAAGAAGGAAATTGTGCTGAACAAATAATACCTGATTTAGTAGCTAATGCTAAATAACATGGCCAGTGGTTTGCTTGGAGACTGGAGATGTTATTCAAAGTATATAGGCTTTCGGTCATGACCAACTGTTGAGATGAATACTTTAGATGAGAATATAGAAGAATTGGTCTTTTGACCATTTGACCATGTGGTCTCTATCCTATGCATGAAAAATATCAGCAAACCTATTAAAAACATGTCCGCATACGAGTTGGCTGCAGTTTCGAATTCTCAATGTAATTCACCACTGAGATACACCAAGGGTAAGGTCATTAACTGTCTCATATAAAGATGTATTTCTGAAGCTGCATGGCGAATCTATGCATGATCTGCAAGAGTAGATGATGTTTGACGTGTAGTGAGGAGTGGCGGCAGAGATTAATTGCAGGAATGAATTCGAGTTCTCTTCCACGTCTTATCATGGCCCTTACAAGATTGCACTTTACATTGGCAAAACCCAATATCTCTTTGCTGAAACCAATTGGAGCTGCTTCTTTTGAGAACAAGAACATGGTCACATTTAAGGAGTTATTGCTTTTTGACAAAACAATCATGATTTACACTTTTACTCAGTTAGATGAGCCAATTCTTCTTCAAGAAGCAATTGATTTCTCATCACCCTAGTAGACACTGAAATTCCTGAACCCATTTCACCAATAATCTCCACAAGAACAGATGCCATCTTTGAAATGATGATAGCGATTGACATCTCTGATAGTGATTTCTCTCTCTGTTAACTTTGAGATAAACTTGATTGCAACATGACAGTCCTCGCAAACTCGGAGGTTCTTGGTGATCAACAGCTTTGTCCCTGGGGGTGTACTAATTAGTCCAAAAGCAATCGCTAGCCTTTCACTGTGGCTGCACACCATTCTGCTCTTCTCGTCATCTTCCACATCATGGAAAACAGGCATAATGTTTGGGGCATAGCCAGCCTGTACCATTCGTGCTCCTAAGCTCTGTAGCTCTGCATAAATCTCGTCAGACATAGGATGAGATGTATCCCCAGAGAGAAATGCATGTACTTTGTTTTTAACTTCAATCCAACTATACGCGGTGGTTTTCTTTACACCTCTTTCGTTCATTAGTTCTCTAAGCTTTGCAACACCTTCCCATCTACCTGCTTGGGCATAAATATTTGAAAGGATCACGTAATTGCCTGCATCATCAGGCTCAAGCTCAATCAACCTCTCTAATGCCAATTCTGCAAATTCCACATAACCATGGATTTTACATGAATTAAGAAATGCACCCCAGACACCAGCATCCGGCATAACTTTCATCTGCGTTATAAGTCCATAAGCCTCATCTAAGCGACCAGAATGACCGAGGAGATCAACCATGCATGTAGTGTGCTGAATAGTTGGTTCAATTCCATAATCTTTTGCCATTGAATCAAAATACATCCTCCCTTCACTCAACAGACCTCCATGATTACAAGCTGATAAAACACCTACAAAAGTTATATGATCCGGCTTAGCTTTGCCAACCATCTCATTAAACAGACCAAGTGCTGCATTAGCATGACCATGCATTGCATATCCAGTGATCATAGCATTCCAAGAAACAACTCTTTTCTCCTGGAGTCCTTCGAACAAGATCCTAGCAACCTTCACAGACCCACTCTTGGCATACATATCCACAAGTGCTGTCTTCACTTTGTCAAGAGAGTCAAAACCCTGTCTCCAACTATACCCATGAAGCTCCCTCCCCTGTCGAAGGGCTGCAACATCAGCAGAAGCAGAAATTGCAGTCACCAAGGTCGCCTCCGTGGGTCTAACACCTCCGCACGCCATTTCACCACATAAATCCAAACAATCCTCAGGGTGACCATTTTGCGAGTAAGCAGCAAGCATTGAATTCCAAACAACTACATCCCTCTCAACCACATTCTCAAACACCTCCCTCGACCTACCAACACAACCACATTTAGCATACATGTCAATAAGAGCAGCACCCACAAAAACATCCTTATCCCACTTCGTTCTCTTGGCATATTCATGTATATCCTTCCCCACTTCAATCGCAGACAAGGCCGAGCACGCTTTAAGTACAAACGGAAAAGTAAAATTATCAGGCACATGCCCATAATCAATCATTTGATAATACAGAGAAATTGCAGCCTCGTACGGTCCATTCCAAGCATACCCACGAATCAAAACATTCCAAAGAAAAATATTTCCTTTAGGAATTCTATCAAACAGGTGATGGGCATTCAGCAATTTGTCACAAACGCAATAGAGATTAACAAGCTTTGTTGCTAAATTGATGTTGTAGCCTAAACCCGTGAGGCATAGATGCGCATGGAGCTGCTTTCCAGGCTCAACTGCTTTTCGACCAATGCAAGATTGGAGAAGAGAAGCATAATGTTGAGTTGGATTTTGTGAATACTTTAAGTGTTGATGAAAGTGATGAATTTGAACAATTGTGTGCTTACGAGCCAACCAACTTGTAGTAATTGATATCATTTGAATATGTTCTCTACGAGGAAAAAGGAAGAAGCAGTGTGTAGGTTGCTGTAGCGTACAAGATCATCATTCACACCGTTGAGTAATATAACACCTCCATATTGATCGTTACATCACCCATCCTAAAGTGAAACTTTGACGTCATCTTAACTAGTGAAGTAATCAAACTATGATCACTAATATGTGATGACATCTATAAACATCCTACAATTTGAATAATTTAATCTTTTTTAAAATTCGTAACCAATGAAATATTTCTTTACAAGGTGTCAAAACTTTTCATCACACATTCTCGTATTTTTAACCATATTAACAATTTCATCATATATATCTAGTGACCTATAAGTGAATTATTCAAATAAAACAAATGGTTTTAGAAGACGAAACTCAGATGGTATGCATAATTACCTGCCATTAAAAATACTTATATGAAAAATACGTATAAGTAAACTTAAATGTTAACCTGGATTGTTACTCCAAGAAGATTACAAGCAAATCAAAACCAAATTATTAAATATATAAAATCTTTTAACATAATATGCAAGATCAAACATCATCAAAATGTTTTAATTAGTACTATCATACAATGCCATGCCAACTATTCATCAATCACATTCAGGCTATTTGTTGAAGTCAAAATTGAAAAAACTAAAGAAGACAAAAAGAGAGTCTAAGAGTTTAACTAAAATAATATAGCACTCAAATAACAAGATCGCCTAATTGTAGATATACATGTTACAATTTTGACAAGATCCGAGTTTTGAAGAAAAGAATAGAGTGAATTCCAAATTTCAATAGAAGAAAAGAAATATTATAGGCTAACATCCGACATAAAACCAATCTTATAGTGGAGTAGGTTACTAGAAAAATCACAATTTATATGTTAATTCAAATAAGAATTTGTCTTTATGCCACACTTATATTTTCATCTTGCTATGACTATGTAGTGGGTAATAAACAAAATGGAGTTGCTCGGATGGTAAGACTCACTTTCAACTTGAAGGTGTTAAAAATTAGTGCATTTTAACGGTCTTTTTAAATGTTTACTTCTGCCCTGTTTAGTTTACTGAGTCAAATAAATCAGTTCCTATTTCGTAGGAAGTCTACCTAGATAGGAGTCTTAGTAAGTTACAAGAGTATTTTTAGGAGTTCAAGTTAGTGGCACAGTTTATATAGCTGCTGCATAATTGCTGTAAACCAGAGAGCTTCAGGAATAACATTCTCTCTGTTCTATTTCCGTTATACTGCAAACTTCTTCTTTATCTGCTTACTTTTTGTTTTATGGTATCAGAGCAAGGTCGTTGATCTGATTATTTTTTCCATCTTCTTGTCTATCAAGTTTTATTAGTCTTGTTGGAGGAGATTGAAAGTTGCAGAGAAAGAAAAAAAAACTTGTGCAGTATGGAGTCGGTAAATGGGGGAAACAGTTCAAATGCCCAATTTGGTGTCGAGAAGCTTGTAGGGACAAACTACAAGTACTGGAGAATGTGTATGGAAGCTTATCTTCAAGGTCAAGACCTGTGGGATCTTATTGTTGGTGCTGAAGCAGAAATTCCAGCAAATACTACAGAAAATGCAGAACCACGGAGAAAATGGAAGATTAAATGTGGTAAAGCACTCTTTGCTTTGAGGACTTCAATTGGCAGAGAGCTCATCGACCATGTACGTGATGTTAACTCACCAAAAGAAGTTTGGGAGATACTTGAGAGATTATTTACAAAAAAGAATACTGCTAGGCTACAACTGCTGGAAAACGAATTGGCAATGCTAACACAGGGGGGCATGTCTATTTCTGAATATTTCTTACGAGTTAAAGGAATTTGTGCTGAAATTTCAGAATTAGATCCTGATGAGAAGATCGGTGAAGCAAGATTGCGGCGATTTCTTATTCGAGGATTAAAGAAGGAGTACAGTCCGTTCGTCACCTCCATTCAGGGTTGGACAAAGCAACCTTCAGTTGAAGAATTTGAAAATTTGCTTTCCAATCAGGAGGCATTGGCAAAGCAAATGGCAAAAAGCTTTGAACCAGATGCAGCTCTCTTTTCAAAGGATAAAAATAAAAAGAAAATCGTATCCTCGGAAAGCAGGAACAATGAAAAAGGATCCAATGGTGAAAAAACTACTGGTGGCAACTTTGAGAATAAAAAGTGCTATAGATGTGGTAAAATTGGACACATCAAGAAAAATTGTAGAGTGAGGATCTCAAATGCAAATGTTGCAAGTGAAAATAATGGAAACGAGCAACTCAAATGGGAGCAGTGCTTCACTGTAGAAGTAGATGAGCAGAGGAATGATGATGTAGTTCAAGCTCTCTACAACAATGATAACTGCACACAAGAATGGATCATTGATTCTGGTTGCTCTCATCATGTAACTGGAAATGATTCTCTTCTTTCAGAGTTGCGCCAACATAACAGAGAACGAGTTGTTGTTACAGCAGATAACTCGACATATCCAGTAGCAAATGAAGGAGTCCTGAAGATTGACGTTGGAGCTACAGGGGCTGTCAAGTTGAATGATGTATTTCATGCTCCAGGCTTGAAGAGAAACTTAGTTTCAGTTTCTCAAATCACTGATTCTGGAAAATATATTCTATTTGGTCCAAATGATGTGAAGATTCTGGACAACGTGAAGAACATATCTGCTGATGTTGTTCTTACGGGTGAAAAGAAAGGTTCATTGTTTGTCATGGCAGTAGGAGAAGCCTATGTGAAGAAGACAAGTCAAACAGATAGCGCAGCAATTTGGCATGCTCGACTGGGGCACTTGGGATACCAATTGTTGAGGCAAATCTGTTCAAAGAAACTGGTGGATGGTCTACCAGCTCTGCAAAATATTCATGAAGATGTAGTTTGTCAAGGTTGTCAATTTGGGAAATCACACCGTCTCCCATTTCAAAGATCAGGAAATCGAAGATCCACTATGTTTGAACTGGTTCATACAGACTTGATGGGACCAACAAAAACAACAAGTTATAGTGGTTTTCGGTATGTCATGATACTTGTAGATGACTTCTCAAGATATACATGGGTGAAGTTCTTGAAAGAGAAGAGTGAAGCCTTGTCAAAATTTGCTGAATTTAAAACTGCAGTGGAGAAGGATTTTGGGGTAAAAGTTAAATGCTTGCGTAGTGACAATGGAGGAGAATACATGTCTGATGCATTCTTTAAATATTGCGATGACAATGGTATTTCAAGGCAAATGACATGCCCTAACACCCCCCAACAGAATGGTGTTTCTGAAAGGAAAATGGCTCATCTTGCTTCTACAAGCCTTTCCTGGTTGCATGATAAAAATCTCCCTCGAGAGCTCTGGGCTGAAGCTATTCAATGTGCATGTTATGTGATAAATCGTTTGCCTCCATGGCCAGGTAAAGCGAAATCCCCTTTCGAGATTCTATATCATGAAAAGCCAAATGTAAATTACTTTCGAGTATTTGGTTCAACTTGTTATGTTCATATTCCAAAATCCTCTCGAACTAAACTTGACCCGAAAGCAAAAAAGTGTATCTTTGTTGGCTATGATTCTTATAGGAAAGGGTGGAGGTGTATGGACCCTGAAACCAAGAAATTTGTCACTTCCAGAGATATTGTGTTTGATGAAATATCATCCTACCATTCTGCCCAGAAAACTAACAATCAAGAAATGATTCTTGATGTTGATCAAGAACCTTTGGAGCTGATTCCAGAGAGAAATATGCAGGCTTCAATTAATGATGAAAGCTCAAATTCAGATGGTGTTGAACAACAAACCGAAAGGAGGTCAGCAAGAGAGAAAAGACAGCCAAGTTACTTCAAAGATTATGAGGTACACTTGAACAGCTGCTCGATTACTTCATGTTTCTTTACAGGAGTATTGGATGAACCTGTAAGCTTTGAAGAAGCCAAGGGTCATCCTGAGTGGGAAGCAGCTATGCAAGAAGAAATTGATGCTCTGAACAAAAATCAGACGTGGGAGTTGGTGTCGAAGCCAGAAAATTGCGAGCTTATCACTTGCAAATGGATTTTTCGTTTGAAGAAAAATTCAGATGGGGTTGTCGACAAATACAAAGCTCGGCTTGTCGCACGTGGTTTTTCTCAAAGTTATGGGCTGGATTATGAGGAAACATTCAGTCCAGTTGCAAAAATGGTAACTGTAAGAACCATTTTTTCACTTGGAGCATCTATGAACTGGAAGTTGTGGCAGCTTGACGTAAAAAACGCTTTTCTTTATGGAGAATTGGATCGTGAAGTGTTTATGGAGCAGCCAAAAGGATATGTCTCTATGCAGTATCCTCATTATGTTTGCCGATTAAAGAAAGCGTTGTATGGCCTTAAACAAGCACCACGTGCTTGGTATGGTAAAGTTGCTCAATACTTTATATTTTGTGGTTTCAAAGTTTCTGATGCTGATTCTAGTCTATTTATTAAATTAGAATCAAATGTGCATCTGATGGTCTTATTATATGTGGATGACATGATCATTACTGGTAATAATGATGCTGAAATCTCAATGTTGAAAAGTGATCTTTCGGTTCGATTTGAGATGAAGAACTTGGGGGAAGTGAGCTGTTTTCTTGGTCTGGAAGTTGAAAAAACAGATCAAGGATATTTTATTTCTCAAAAGACATATGCAAGGAAATTGTTGCAGCGCTTTGGCATGGGGGAGTCGAAAGAAAAAGCCACTCCAATGGAACCACATCTAAAGTTGATGAAAGCTAAAGGAAAGCCATTAAAAGATGCCAAAAACTTTCAGCAACTTGTTGGTAGTTTAATTTATTTAACTATCACAAGACCAGAGATTGCTTACTCCGTTGGAATCGTTTCTCAGTTCATGCAGTGTCCAAGAAGTTCACACCTTGATGCAGCAAGGAGAATTCTTCGTTATGTGAAGGGCTCACTTGATCATGGTCTTATGTATAGAAGACATGAAACTTTTATACTCAATGGATTTACCGACGCGGATTGGGCTGGAGATGTGAATGATAGACATTCAACTTCAGGGTATTGTTTCAATACTGGTTCAGCAATGGTATCTTGGTGCAGCAAGAAGCAACCAGTGGTAGCATTATCTAGCACTGAAGCTGAGTATGTAGCCGCAACTATGGCTGCATAAGAATGTATGTGGTTGAAGAGACTAATAGGAGAGATGCTGTGCAAAGTTGATTACGCCATTCAAATTAGATGTGATAATGAAAGTGCTGTCAAGCTTACATCAAATCCAATTTTTCATGGTCGAACGAAGCACATAGAGGTTCGTCATCACTTCATTCGAGAGAAAGTGTTGGATCAAGAAGTTATTTTGAAAGGAATTTCTACAAATGAGCAAGTCGCGGACATATTTACAAAGGCCTTAATAAAGCCTAAGTTTGAATATTTCAGGGCTGCTCTTGGAGTTATTGACAGTAAGCATGCACTAAGGGGGAGTGTTAAAAATTAGTGCATTTTAACGGTCTTTTTAAATGTTTACTTCTGCCCTGTTTAGTTTACTGAGTCAAATAAATCAGTTCCTATTTCGTAGGAAGTCTACCTAGATAGGAGTCTTAGTAAGTTACAAGAGTATTTTTAGGAGTTCAAGTTAGTGGCACAGTTTATATAGCTGCTGCATAATTGCTGTAAACCAGAGAGCTTCAGGAATAACATTCTCTCTGTTCTATTTCCGTTATACTGCAAACTTCTTCTTTATCTGCTTACTTTTTGTTTTAGAAGGTTGTGAACACAATTTAGCAAGGGACAAAAAGGTGGAAGCTCTTAGAGAGAAATTTATAAAATAAAAAAAAATAGTGGTCAATAGGTGCATATCTAGTCCTTCATTTCTGATTTTTTTTGTGTAGCTAATTGTTTCATCTTCTTTTTTTAAAGCAATTACAAAAAGAAGAAAAATTGACATTAACGGTTGGTTCCACTTGTTTATGTTAAATTTTTTTTCTTTTTTTTTTGGGAAAAGGGTCTAATATACCCCTCAACTTTGTCATTTAGAGCTGATATACCCCTCGTTATGAAAGTGGCTCATATATACCCCTACTTATATACAAATGGCTCACATATACCCTTTTCCTCTAACGGAAATGAAAAAAAATAATTCAGGTTAATTTTTTATTATTTTTTAAAAAATATATAATCCCATATGAGTATATTTAATCCTCCTCAAACATAGATATTTTTTTAACTTTTTTTTTTGGTTTCAATGACTAATTTAGATTTATTATTTTGATGGTCAAATTTATTTATGTTTCACTAATATTCTTATAAAACTTATTATAGACCAAATTGTTTTCTTCAAATACAAAAATTAAATTACAATATAGACCAAAAAAATAAAATTTTAAATTATAATATGGCCACAAAAAAATAGTTTTAAATTTTTTTCTTTACACTAAGGAATGAAAGAAAAAAATAAAATAAGAATAAGAAACTCAAATAATTATAATAAAAGAAGTCAAAAAATAATTTATGTATAAAAAAGATTAAAATATAGCTTGAACTTTGCTAGAAGAATCATATATACCCCTAAATAATTTTTAAGAAAATTAAAAGTCAAAAATATAAATTTAAAACTAACTTTTTCACTTCCGTTAAATAAAGGGTATATGTGAGCTCATTTTGTAACTGTAGGGGTATATGTGAGCCGTTTGTATAACGGTAAGGGTATATATGAGTCACTTTCATAACGAGGGGCATATCAGCTCCAAATGACAAAGTTGAGGGGTATATCAGGCCCTTTTCCCTTTTTTTTTTACCACATTATGACTGCAGAATTAAAGACATATTTTTTGCTTGTTGGAATGATGCAGAACTTTGCGTCACCAAGACTATAATAACTTAAAGCATGGACCTCCTTAACCTTATACAAACATTGAAAAAAATTGTCTTCTCCAAAAAGTCATTGAAACCACAATTAGGAAACCTAAATCCAAGCATTCGTTCTATTATTTTGCCAAAAAAGAAAAAAATATATACCTCAAGAACGGAAAAATACTTCGTTTTAAACTTTTCGACAGACTTGTGACAAAAGAATTTAGAAGGTCTCGTCTTGCAGGCAACATCAGCAACGAAAATTAGGAACAAAATTGTGTGAGTTGGGTACACTCTGAATCTAATTGGTAGACTGCATAAGGGTTTTAGATCAGTAAGGGTAAAGATAATGAAAACAACACTGTTTGTTAAAGTGAGAGGATAAATACTAGATGTGAGCATAGTATACATTTTATATAAAAAGAATTTAATCACTTTCTATAAACAAGCATAATCTCCTTGAGGTGTAAAGAGGGAGTCAGACATTGAAAAAAGAATCAGATTCAAGACATGTCAGAATTCAGAGCCTCTGAACAATGTGAATCATTGATTTCCAATTTAGAACATCAGATGCCTCTATATGTCCCCTATAAAACATTAATTTAGCATATATTACTCTTAAAATACAGAAGAGTGTCATCTAGCCACAATAACATTAGAGAAACAGATGTTGAAAATTCCGAGATGCAGCTCCAGTCACAAAGCTGCATCTCTACCAAATCCATTGCTAGATGGTAACAAATTGTCAAATGGGTATTCAACTTCTAGTAGAATCACTGTCTTGGCTTTGGAACTGCTCTAATATTAGGTTACAATTGTTAATTGTACGCGCATCAACAAGGCCATGGTTCCACAGCTTCATCATGAATAATCTCCAACACCTGCTGTATTAAATATTAGACGATACATAAAAGCTACACTAATGATGAGCAACATTAGAGTATATGACAGCATGATACTGTAGATGGTGAGCAATTATCACGTATTGAGATAAACCCAAATCAGCAATCTGAAGTAAGACCAGTCTATCATTAAATGTCTAGACGTATGCTGAAAGTACTATTACTGCTTCGTCAGATCCGAGAAAACATGCATTTATGTGACGCCAACAATAAATTTGCTAACCACTTTGCTATAGTGTTATACACTAAGTAAAGATAAATGAGCCACCCCAAAAAAGTAAATAAGATAAACTCAGAAATTCCAAAAAAAGCACTGTGATCGATCAACTCTCCAATACATATTATTAGGGGCCGTTTGGTGTAAGGGATAAAATTATATAGTGATAGGATAAGAAAATAGTGTTGGGATAGAAATTTTCTATCTTGTTTGGTTGCCATGTTTGGGATAACTTATCCCGCCATTTATATGATGGTGATGGGATAAGTTATCCCATATACAT